>NC_088406.1:17224288-17304288 GCF_034236695.1 Oncorhynchus nerka | reverse complement strand
GTGTGTGGGTGGATGTGTGTGGACTATGAATAAAACATAAAGAGAAGTGCTCATGTTGGTCATAGGTTGTTATTTTGACGTGTGTGTGTGTGTGTGTGTGTGTGTGTGTGTGTGTGTGTGTGTAGGCGCTGTGGGGAAGCAGTAGCTCGTCTCTGTCTGTGGGGGAGTCGTCTGTGGGAGAGTGGCTACAGAGTCTGGGCCTGGAGCGCTATGAGGAGGGGCTGCTACACAACGGCTGGGACGACCTGGAGTTCCTCAGGTACACGCTCCCTCTTCCAATCAAATAATATGTCCCTAATAAAACATCAAACATGTCACTTCATGAATCTCACCCAATCATGTTCTTCCTTCTCAGTGACATCACAGAGGAGGACTTGGAGGAGGCGGGCGTTCTAGATCCCTCCCACAAAAGGATTCTGCTGGAGAGCCTGAGACAGCAGAAGTGAGCTGAACCGCTCTGAACCGGTCTGAACCGATCCATACTGGGCCATGCTGGCCCAAACCCAGCTGAACCTAGCTGAGACGTGCTAATCCATGCCAGACTGTGCCTTGTGAGAGAAATTGCACTCCCTCCATTATACTTTTTGTTGACAAACTGATTTATCAAACGTCCCTTTTAAAATGGTTTATGTATTGTGCTGAGTGTACATTTCTATGTTATTAGAACTGCAGCTGTTGTGTTAGCCAGCTTTATTTAAACAGTACAAACATTTCAGTCCTTTGTTAAGCATCACATGGTCCTCTTCCCTGCTACCCCCCTAACAGACCCCTGTCCAACACCCCCCACCCTCCTAACAGACCCCTGTCCAACACCCCCCACCCTCCTAACAGACCCCTGTCTAACAACCCCCACCCTCCTAACAGACCCCTGTCCAACACCCCCACCCTCCTAACAGACCCCTGTCCAACACCCCCCACCCTCCTAACAGACCCCTGTCTAACAACCCCCACCCTCCTAACAGACCCCTGTCCAACACCCCCCACCCTTCTAACAGACCCCTGTCCAACACCCCCACCCTCCTAACAGACCCCTGTCCAACACCCCCACCCTCCTAACAGACCCCTGTCCAACACCCCCACCCTCCTAACAGACCCCTGTCTAACAACCCCCACCCTTCTAACAGACCCCTGTCCAACACCCCCACCCTCCTAACAGACCCTGTCCAACACCCCCACCCTCCTAACAGACCCCTGTCCAACACCCCCACCCTCCTAACAGACCCCTGTCTAACAACCCCCACCCTCCTAACAGACCCCTGTCCAACACCCCCACCCTTCTAACAGACCCCTGTCCAACACCCCCCACCCTCCTAACAGACCCCTGTCCAACACCCCCACCCTCCTAACAGACCCCTGTCCAACACCCCCACCCTCCTAACAGACCCCTGTCTAACAACCCCCACCCACCTATCAGACCCCTATCCCACCCCTAACAGACCCCTGTCCCAACACCCTCCATCCCCTAACAGACCCCTATCCCAACACCCTCCACCCCTAACAGACCCCTATCCCAGCACTCCACGCCCCCTAACAGACCCCTATCCCAACACTCCACACCCCCTAACAGAACTCTATCCCAGCACTCCACGCCCCCTAACAGACCCCTATCCCAGCACTCCACGCCCCCTAACAGACCCCTATCCCAGCAATCCGCGCCCCCTAACAGACCCCTATCCCAACACTCCACGCCCCCTAACAGACCCCTATCCCAGCACTCCACGCCCCCTAACAGACCCCTATCCCAGCACTCAGCGTCCCCTAACAGACCCCTATCCCAGCACTCCACGCCCCCTAACAGACCCCTATCCCAGCACTCCACGCCCCCTAACAGACCCCTATCCCAGCACTCCACGCCCCCTAACAGACCCCTATCCCAGCACTCGCGTCCCCTAACAGACCCCTATCCCAGCACTCCACGCCCCTAACAGACCCCTATCCCAGCACTCCGCGCCCCCTTACAGACCCCTATCCCAGCACTCCACGCCCCCTAACAGACCCCTATCCCAGCACTCCACGCCCCCTTACAGACCCCTATCCCAGCACTCCACGCCCCCTAACAGACCCCTATCCCAGCACTCCACGCCCCCTAACAGACCCCTATACCAGCACTCCACGCCCCCTAACAGACCCCTATACCAGCACTCCACGCCCCCTAACAGACCCCTATCCCAGCACTCCACGCCCCTAACAGACCCCTATCCCAGCACTCCACGCCCCCTTACAGACCCCTATCCCAGCACTCCACGCCCCTAACAGACCCCTATCCCAGCACTCCACGCCCCCTAACAGACCCCTATCCCAGCACTCCACGCCCCCTAACAGACCCCTATCCCAGCACTCCACGCCCCCTTACAGACCCCTATCCCAGCACTCCACGCCCCTAACAGACCCCTATCCCAGCACTCCACGCCCCCTAACAGACCCCTATCCCAGCACTCCACGCCCCCTAACAGACCCCTATACCAGCACTCCACGCCCCCTAACAGACCCCTATCCCAGCACTCCACGCCCCCTTACAGACCCCTATCCCAGCACTCCACGCCCCTAACAGACCCCTATCCCAGCACTCCACGCCCCCTAACAGACCCCTATACCAGCACTCCACGCCCCCTAACAGACCCCTATCCCAGCACTCCACGCCCCCTAACAGACCCCTATCCCAGCACTCCACGCCCCCTAACAGACCCCTATCCCAGCACTCCACGCCCCCTAACAGACCCCTATCCCAGCACTCCACGCCCCCTAACAGACCCCTATCCCAGCACTCCACGCCCCCCTAACAGACCCCTATCCCAGCACTCCGCGTCCCTTCCCTCGCCCTCAGAAACCATTTGGCTCCTGGGATGGAGAAGACATTCAGTGGCATCATCAGGCTGCACACCCTGTGAGAACTGAGTTGATCATTATTGTTGTTATTCATGAATAGGGTTATCAGCATGATAATGTGTTCAGTGGTTCAGTGGTTTTTAGTGTGCACGTTTTATGTTTTATTTTTTTTGTATGTTATTTTATTTTTTAAGTACTTTTTTTTCAGCTTTAATTTTGCAGATAGATTTTTAGCTTTCATCAATGTAGTGTAGTGTGCACGTTTTATGTTTCAGAGATGAAGGGAAGGAACCACACCAGCACTAAGGCCTTCCTCTATCAGTGTGACTGAACCTCTTCTCAACACATGATGTTGTTGTTTTGTTGAGCTGTGCTGGTGTCCAAGGCCCCCTTCCTTCAGTAGCACAAACTACTGTACCCATCATGCAGTTGTCCATGTACTAATTAGTGTCTTATTGATGCTGAGCTGGAGGGAAGTCCAGCCTACACACAGTGGGTCCCCAGGATGGATCCTGACTGAGACACACTGGCAGACACCACAGGCTGCTGGTTGTTCACGTCACCACATGGTGGTGCTGTTGTCCTGGCAACCTCAGTAGGAACACAGGATAAAAACTGAAGACACACCAAGTCATATAAAGGACTGTTTTTAACATTATACTTTAACGTTCATGATTATGTTTTATATAAATGTATATGTTAACGTTCTTTGACTGTTGTAAAAAAAATAGGAACGAGTGGAAACAGGAGATACGTGATAGAATTGAGTGTTTATCTGATGATGTCACAAGTTGTTTAATCTTTAGCATAAAGTAGCCTCTCCCATTCCTTCTCCTCTAACCCCTCTGTCCCATTCCTTCTCCTCTATCCCCTCTGTCCCATTCCTTCTCCTCTATCCCCTCTGTCCCATTCCATCTCCTCTATCCCCTCTGTCCCATTCCATCTCCTCTATCCCCTCTGTCCCATTCCTTCTCCTCTATCCCCTCTCTCCCATTCCTTCTCCTCTATCCCCTCTGTCCCATTCCTTCTCCTCTATCCCCTCTGTCCCATTCCATCTCCTCTATCCCCTCTCTCCCATTCCTTCTCCTCTATCCCCTCTGTCCCATTCCATCTCCTCTATCCCCTCTGTCCCATTCCTTCTCCTCTATCCCCTCTGTCCCATTCCTTCTCCTCTATCCACTCTGTCCCATTCCATCTCCTCTATCCCTCTCTCCCATTCCTTCTCCTCTATCCCCTCTGTCCCATTCCATCTCCTCTATCCCCTCTCTCCCATTCCTTCTCCTCTATCCCCTCTGTCCCATTCCATCTCCTCTATCCCCTCTGTCCCATTCCATCTCCTCTATCCCCTCTGTCCCATTCCATCTCTCCTCTATCCCCTCTGTCCCATTCCTTCTCCTCTATCCCCTCTGTCCCATTCCATCTCCTCTATCCCCTCTGTCCCATTCCTTCTCCTCTATCCCCTCTGTCCCATTCCATCTCCTCTATCCCCTCTGTCCCATTCCTTCTCCCATTCCATCTCCCTATCCCTGTCCCATTCCTTCTGTCCATTCCTTCTATCCCCTCTGTCCCATTCCTTCTCCTCTATCCCCTCTGTCCCATTCCTTCTCCTCTATCCCCTCTGTCCCATTCCTTCTCCTCTATCCCCTCTGTCCCATTCCATCTCCTCTATCCCCTCTGTCCCATTCCATCTCCTCTATCCCCTCTGTCCCATTCCTTCTCCTCTATCCCCTCTGTCCCATTCCTTCTCCTCTATCCCCTCTGTCCCATTCCTTCTCCTCTATCCCCTCTGTCCCATTCCTTCTCCTCTATCCCCTCTGTCCCATTCCTTCTCCTCTATCCCCTCTCTCCCATTCCTTCTCCTCTATTCCCTCTCTCCCATTCCTTCTCCTCTATCCCTCTGTCCCATTCCTTCTCCTCTATCCCCTCTGTCCCATTCCTTCTCCTCTATCCCCTCTCTCCCATTCCTTCTCCTCTATTCCCTCTCTCCCATTCCTTATCCTCTATCCCCTCTCTCCCATTCCTTCTCCTCTATCCCCTCTGTCCCATTCCTTCTCCTCTATCCCCTCTGTCCCATTCCATCTCCTCTATCCCCTCTGTCCCATTCCATCTCCTCTATCCCCTCTCTCCCATTCCATCTCCTCTATCCCCTCTGTCCCATTCCTTCTCCTCTATCCCCTCTGTCCCATTCCTTCTCCTCTATCCCCTCTGTCCCATTCATTCTCCTCTGTCCCATTCCATCTCCTCTATCCCCTCTGTCCCATTCCTTCTCCTCTATCCCCTCTGTCCCATTCATTCTCCTCTATCCCCTCTGTCCCATTCCATCTCCTCTATCCCCTCTGTCCCATTCCTTCTCCTCTATCCCCTCTGTCCCATTCCTTCTCCTCTATCCCCTCTCTCCCATTCCATCTCCTCTATCCCCTCTCTCCCATTCCATCTCCTCTATCCCCTCTCTCCCATTCCATCTCCTCTATCCCCTCTCTCCCATTCCATCTCCTCTATCCCCTCTGTCCCATTCCTTCTCCTCTATCCCCTCTCTCCCATTCCTTATCCTCTATCCCCTCTGTCCCATTCCTTCTCCTCTATCCCCTCTCTCCCATTCCTTATCCTCTATCCCCTCTCTCCCATTCCTTCTCCTCTATTCCCTCTCTCCCATTCCTTCTCCTCGACACCCCCTCTCCCATTCCTTATCCTCTATCCCCTCTGTCCCATTCCTTCCCATCTACCCCCTCTCCCATTCCTTATCCTCTATCCCCTCTCTCCCATTCCTTCTCCTCTATTCCCTCTCTCCCATTCCATCTCCTCTATCCCCTCTCTCCCATTCCTTATCCTCTATCCCCTCTCTCCCATTCCTTCTCCTCTATTCCCTCTCTCCCATTCCATCTCCTCTATCCCCTCTCTCCCATTCCTTATCCTCTATCCCCTCTCTCCCATTCCATCTCCTCTATCCCCTCTCTCCCATTCCTTCTCCTCGACACCCCCTCTCCCATTCCTTATCCTCTATCCCCTCTGTCCCATTTATTCCCATCTACCCCCTCTTCCATTCCTTCTCCTCTATTCCCTCTCTCCCATTCCTTCTCCTCGACACCCCCTCTCCCATTCCTTATCCTCTATCCCCTCTGTCCCATTCCTTCCCATCTACCCCCTCTCCCATTCCTTCTCCTCTATTCCCTCTCTCCCATTCCTTCTCCTCTATTCCCTCTCTCCCATTCCTTCCTCTCTACCCCCTCTCTCTCATTCTCCAGTGCCTTATACTCAGGGTTGGGGAGTTTACATGTAATGGTAACTGTAATCCGTTACAAACAAAAATATTGTAATCAGATTACAGATACTTTTGAAAAACTAGAAGATTACTTCTAGGATTACTTTTAAATTCAGAAAGGATGTTTACGAAAAAAAAATATTGACACTTCTTTGTCTTCTCAATGACATTCAAATCAGCATCGAAGAAGGCGCAAATGTATTAAGTTTGTTCCACCTGAGCGAGTCTGACCACAACTCAGAGACCACTATGATGACACAACAAATGGGTTTGATGGATCGTGGGAAAAGAGCAGGAAAGGGCTTTTGTAGGTTACAGTCCAAGCCATGTCTTCCAATGGTGTGACTGCTGTCAGCATCCAAAGATGATCCAACTTGAATAAACGCTTGGAGGTAAGGATGACAGCAGTGGTGTCGTCTACGGCGATACGGATATCACTTATTATTATCTACATAGCACATTGATGTGAATCACACTGCTGCTCTCTTATTCAGCTCTTTTTGCCTTTACGATTGTGGTTGTTGTGGATGGCTGTTCACACATCTAAATGTGGTTTTGAACCCAATAATGGTTGAATTCAACAAGTTGAATAGTGCGGATCCCAGCATATGGAATAACAGCTGCACAGTGCAGATCCCAGCATGTGGAATAACAGCTGCACAGTGCAGATCCCAGCATATGGAATAACAGCTGCACAGTGCAGATCCCAGCATGTGGAATAACAGCTGCACAGTGCAGATCCCAGCATATGGAATAACAGCTGCACAGTGCAGATCCCAGCATGTGGAATAACAGCTGCACAGTGCAGATCCCAGCATATGGAATAACAGCTGCACAGTGCAGATCCCAGCATATGGAATAACAGCTGCATAGTGCAGATCCCAGCATATGGAATAACAGCTGCACAGTGCAGATCCCAGCATGTGGAATAACAGCTGCACAGTGCAGATCCCAGCATGTGGAATAACAGCTGCACAGTGCGGATCCCAGCATATGGAATAACAGCTGCACAGTGCAGATCCCAGCATGTGGAATAACAGCTGCACAGTGCAGATCCCAGCATGTGGAATAACAGCTGCACAGTGCAGATCCCAGCATGTGGAATAACAGCTGCACAGTGCAGATCCCAGCATGTGGAATAACAGCTGCACAGTGCAGATCCCAGCATATGGAATAACAGCTGCACAGTGCAGATCCCAGCATGTGGAATAACAGCTGCACAGTGCAGATCCCAGCATATGGAATAACAGCTGCACAGTGCAGATCCCAGCATGTGGAATAACAGCTGCACAGTGCAGATCCCAGCATATGGAATAACAGCTGCACAGTGCAGATCCCAGCATGTGGAATAACAGCTGCACAGTGCAGATCCCAGCATATGGAATAACAGCTGCACAGTGCGGATCCCAGCATATGGAATAACAGCTGCACAGTGCAGATCCCAGCATATGGAATAACAGCTGCACAGTGCAGATCCCAGCATATGGAATAACAGCTGCACAGTGCAGATCCCAGCATATGGAATAACAGCTGCACAGTGCAGATCCCAGCATATGGAATAACAGCTGCACAGTGCAGATCCCAGCATATGGAATAACAGCTGCACAGTGCAGATCCCAGCATATGGAATAACAGCTGCACAGTGCAGATCCCAGCATGTGGAATAACAGCTGCACAGTGCAGATCCCAGCATATGGAATAACAGCTGCACAGTGCAGATCCCAGCCTATGGAATAACAGCTGCACAGTGCAGATCCCAGCATATGGAATAACAGCTGCACAGTGCAGATCCCAGCATGTGGAATAACAGCTGCACAGTGCAGATCCCAGCATATGGAATAACAGCTGCACAGTGCAGATCCCAGCATATGGAATAACAGCTGCACAGTGCAGATCCCAGCATATGGAATAACAGCTGCACAGTGCAGATCCCAGCATATGGAATAACAGCTGTATAGTGTGGATCCCAGCATATGGAATAACAGCTGCACAGTGCTGATCCCAGCCTACGGAATAACAGCTGCACAGTGCGGATCCCAGCATATGGAATAAATGTGGTGCTTTTATTGCACAATATAATTCAAGTTGATAAAAATACATCCATAGGCCTACTGGACACATGCTCAAACTCGTTCACTTTTGATAGACTTAAAGGGTCATTCTGTAGATGGTACATCCATTTTTGGATTTATAAAATATATATACCTGTATATATCCATTGATTGTCGAAGAATATAACTTATAAATGCCTCATGAGCTTAGTTCAACTGCCACACTCCATCAGAACCCAAAATAGAAGCTTGTTTTTCTCCAATGTTTGTAAACATTGTAAATGTAATCAAACAAGGTATAGCCTCATAACATACTGTAGTTAAAACTATCATTTTGATATCATGGATGGTCAGTCCTTACATCCGTAGCTCTGTCTATTCGTCTGAGAGTGGTTACATTTCTCCAGGCCCATCCCTCCGCTTTTTACCAAAACAGAGGCGGGGTGCCCATTTTGTTATTGTTTCATCTGTGGAGTTGCCCTTTAAACAGCTGCATATTATCAAGATATCAAAGTGTCAGCCAACTAAAAGGTAAACAATAGACATGTAGCAAATGCAGCATATGGCCTTCATTTTTCACATGTAAATAGCCATTTTCAGTAGTGTTCAAAGCATGCCATTCCATGAGCGAAGCATTTATTTATCAGTCCTCAACGACAAAATCATAAACAACACAGTAGGGCTGGCTAATAAGTCCTTAGTTTTGGGGTTATACTCAGATAAAACCGTTTGGCTGATCTATACTTCTGTATTTCCAAGTCCTATTCTTGAAGGTCAAGGGGTATTTATTGTAATGACTGGAATTCTGATAGACTGGTTTTTAATGTAAATATATAATTTAATCGTTGTAGTATAAAGCGATGGGTTAGAAGAGGCCTACATAACCAACCCATAAAGTAAAATGTAACATCCATTTATGGCCACCTATGTAAACTTTAACATTAATTTATCCTGCAATGTCGTTCAATTGGTAACATACATTTTTGTCTTCTTATACCTCTTAAGGGGAAAGTCATCTAAAATAAATGTAATGTAATCAGATTATGTTACTGAGTTTGGGTAATCCAAAAGTTATATTTCTGATTACAATTTTGGACAGGTAACTTGTTTAGAAAGTAACCTACCCAACCCTGCTTATCCTACAGTGCCTTCTCCTGTCTCTCCTCTGCCCCCCCTCTCCGATTCCATCTCCTATACCCTAGTCCCATTCCCTAGGGCCTGTCTCTCCTCTGCCCCCCCTCTCCCATTCCATCTCCTATACCCTAGTCCCATTCCCTAGGGCCTGTCTCTCCTCTGCCCCCCCTCTCCCATTCCATCTCCTATACCCTAGTCCCATTCCCTAGGGCCTGTCTCTCCTCTGCCCCCTCTCCCATTCCATCTCCTATACCCTAGTCCCATTCCCTAGGGCCTGTCTCTCCTCTGCCCCCCCTCTCCCATTCCATCTCCTATACCCTAGTCCCATTCCATCTCCTATACCCTAGTCCCATTCCATCTCCTATATCCTAGTCCCATTCCATCTCCTATACCCTAGTCCCATTCCATCTCCTATACCCTAGTCCCATTCCCTAGGGCCTGTCTCTCCTCTACCCCCCCTCTCTCCCATTCCATCTCCTATACCCTAGTCCCATTCCCTAGGGCCTGTCTCTCCTCTACCCCCCCTCTCCCATTCCATCTCCTATACCCTAGTTAATGTTACAGTACTTTCTCCTATATCCCTTCCCATTCCCTAGGGCATTATCCTACAGTGCTTTCTACCCTACCCATTCCCTAGCACCTTATGCTACAGTACTTTCTCCTATACCCATTCCCATTCCCTAGCACCTTATGCTACAGTACTTTCTCCTATACCCATTCCCTAGCGCATTATCCTACAGTACTTTCTACCCTACCCATTCCCTAGCACCTTATGCTACAGTACTTTCTCCTATACCCATTCCCTAGCACCTTATGCTACAGTACTTTCTCCTATACCCATTCCCTAGCGCATTATCCTACAGTACTTTCTCCTATACCCATTCCCTAGGGCATTATCCTACAGTACTTTCTCCTATACCTATTCCCTAGTGCCTTATCCTACAGTACTTTCTTCTATACCCATTCCCTTCGCATTATCCTACAGTACTTTCTCCCCTGCCCATTCCCTGGGGCATTATCCTACAGTACTTTCTCCTATACCCCATTCCCTAGGGCATTATCCTACAGTGCTTTCTCCTATACCCATTCCCTGGGGCATTATCCTACAGTGCTTTCTCCTATACCCCTTTCCATTCCCTAGGGCATTATCCTACAGTGCTTTCTCCTATACCCCTTTCCCTAGGGCATTATCCTACAGTACTTTCTCCTATACCCCATTCCCTAGGGCATTATCCTACAGTACTTTCTCCTATACCCCATTCCCTAGGGCATTATCCTACAGTGTTTTCTCCTATACCCATTCCCTAGGGCATTATCCTACAGTACTTTCTCATATACCCCATTCCCTAGGGCATTATCCTACAGTACTTTCTCCTATACCCCATTCCCTAGGGCATTATCCTACAGTGCTTTCTCCTATACCCATTCCCTGGGGCATTATCCTACAGTGCTTTCTCCTATACCCATTCCCTAGGGCATTATCCTACAGTGCTTTCTCCTATACCCCTTTCCATTCCCTAGGGCATTATCCTACAGTGCTTTCTCCTATACCCCTTTCCATTCCCTAGCGCATTATCCTACAGTGCTTTCTCCTATACCTATTCCACAGTACTTTCTCCTATACCCCATTCCCTAGGGCATTATCCTACAGTGCTTTCTCCTATACCCATTCCCTACGGCATTATCCTACAGTGCTTTCTCCTATACCCATTCCCTAGCGCCTTATCCTACAGTGCTTTCTCCTATACCCCATTCCCTAGGGCATTATCCTACAGTGCTTTCTCCTATACCCATTCCCTAGGGCATTATCCTACAGTGCTTTCTCCTATACCCATTCCCTAGCGCCTTATCCTACAGTGCTTTCTCCTATACCCCATTCCCTAGGGCATTATCCTACAGTACTTTCTCCTATACCCCATTCCCTAGGGCATTATCCTACAGTACTTTCTCCTATACCTATTCCACAGTACTTTCTCCTATACCCCATTCCCTAGGGCATTATCCTACAGTGCTTTCTCTCCTTCCCATTCCCTAGGGCATTATCCTACAGTGCTTTCTCCTATACCCATCCCCACGGCATTATCCTACAGTGCTTTCTCCTATACCCATTCCCTAGCGCCTTATCCTACAGTGCTTTCTCCTATACCCCATTCCCTAGGGCATTATCCTACAGTGCTTTCTCCTATACCCATTCCCTAGGGCATTATCCTACAGTGCTTTCTCCTATACCCATTCCCTAGCGCCTTATCCTACAGTGCTTTCTCCTATACCCCATTCCCTAGGGCATTATCCTACAGTGCTTTCTCCTATACCCATTCCCTAGCGCATTATGCTACAGTACTTTCTCCTATACCCATTCCCTAGCGCCTTATGCTACAGTACTTTCTCCTATACCCCATTCCCTAGGGCATTATCCTACAGTGCTTTCTCCTATACCCCATTCCCTAGGGCATTATCCTACAGTGCTTTCTCCTATACCCATTCCCTAGCGCCTTATGCTACAGTACTTTCTCCTATACCCCATTCCCTAGCGCCTTATGCTACAGTACTTTCTCCTATACCCATTCCCTAGCGCATTATGCTACAGTACTTTCTCCTATACCCCATTCCCTAGGGCATTATCCTACAGTGCTTTCTTCTATACTCTATACAATCTGAAAAGATTGTCAGTATTTCGAGCTCCAGTCTTTTTGTGGATGTAACCGTGTAACCATTGATTTCTTGTTAAGCTAATATTTAACCCGTCAATGCTGTTTTTCTCTTGGCAGTATAACTGACTACATTTGAAGGTTTTATGTGTTTCTGAGGGAAAAACCTACGAGAGGACAAGGAAGAACAATGTGATTCAAATAGACAGGAAGGAGAAATTGCCTTTATTTTTTACCACAACACACATCATACACTATCATACAGGATGTTATTAAAATAGGACTAAACTAACTGAAGTTCTCAATGGTGATGTAATAATGACTTGTCAATAGTGATGTAATAATGACTTGTCAATGGTGATGTAATAATGACTTGTCAATGGTGATGTAATAATGACTTGTCAATGGTGATGACATCTTGTTCTGTCTCTCCTCCAGCTGACTATGAGGACTGGTTTCACCATCACTGACTTCTGAAGCTTCGGTTTTGACACTGGGATAGGGTATATGTTACACTTTCCCTCATTGGTGCTGAGAATAGCTGGCCACTGTGACTCCCTGTTCTGTGTGTGTGAGAGAGAGTGAGACCAAGGGAGAGATTATTTGAAAAGAAGAGGAAGAAATGTGAGTGCAGGGAAGAGTGATATGATCCCTTAGCATCTCAGAGCCAAGGACACACACAACCACATCTCGTTAGTTTGAGCAATGCTTTTAGATTTATTTGACAGAATATTACAGTAGTGCTATAACCCTTCACACAACCTCTATAACCCTTCACACAGTTGCTATAAGCCTTCCCTTTGCCCTTATGTAGACAGGATGGGCAGTGAGCTGAGACATGCTCTGTAATGAACAACACCTCAAAGCAATGTGGAAAAAACACTAGACTAGGACTCATATTTATATTATTATTTACAAATCATGTTCAATTACAACATTTTGATATCTGTCTATTTCAAAAGACACTGCTTTTGGTCACGAAAACGTGTTTATTGTTATTCCATTATTTTCTCATCAATAAATAACTGTTCTCCAGTATAGCTGTCATGAGTGCCGTCTCTTTAGTAACATAGGGAGAGAGAGGGACACGGGGAGTAGTGTCACAGACCATTAGAGTGACGTGTTTTATGCAATAATAAAGGTCAACCACTGGTCCACTAGTGTTCAAGCTCAGGTCAGAGGAAGTACAACAATGCTGACCTGAATCCCAAAACATCTTAAACCTCTGCCCCCACCTTCCCCCAGTCAGCCAGCCAGGCAGCCAGTCAGTCAGGGAGGGAGCGTCGCTATGTGAAGGGTAAAGGAATACGTATATGTGAGATGTTTGAGCTGGTCGTCCAGGGAAATGGGGTGGCGGGGGGGTTGTCTGACAGTAGGAGTTGTGTCGGGGTACATTGGCGTGGGGTGTAGTGAGGATGTGAGTGGGGGTCTGGTCTGGCCTTCAGGGGGATAATTGGATTTGTGGGTCCCCTCTCCAGTACAGAGGGATTTGGGGGTCCCCTCTCTCTGCCAGGGATATAAAGGAAGTTGTGCTTGCTGGTAACAGTTTGGGTTTTGTCCCCTGAGTCTCCCCAGGGAGACTGACTGTTTACCTTCACCCTGCCATGTTCACATACTAATCAGGGGGTACAGGGGCTAGGAGCTACTGTTACTAAGTGCACCACAATGTCTGCTAAGGCCTTTCGTACTGTGTATAGTGTGTGTGTTGGGAAGTATGTGTAGCTTTGTTGGAGTGAGAACATACAGAACAACTGACACACACACATACATAAACACACACACACACTCCCCGTACGAGATGCATGTTACACACACTTCAACACAAACACTCACACATTCACAAACTACAACTGCCACATGGAGTGTTCGGGTGGTAATAAATGAAAGGGGGTAGTCCCGCTCTGGGGGGCAGTAGATAGAGGGGGAAGGACAATATAGATATACAATACTAGAGATCTCTGCTCCTTGTCTCTAGTACAGGTTAGTCTGTATAGATATACAGTAGTTATACTAGAGATCTGTCTCCTTGTCTCTAGTACAGGTTAGTCTGTATAGATATACAGTAGTTATACTAGAGATCTGTCTCCTTGTCTCTAGTACAGGTTAGTCTGTATAGATATACAGTAGTTATACTAGAGATCTCTGCTCCTTGTCTCTAGTACAGGTTAGTCTGTATAGATATACAGTAGTTATACTAGAGATCTCTGCTCCTTGTCTCTAGTACAGGTTAGTCTGTATAGATATACAGTAGTTATACTAGAGATCTCTGCTCCTTGTCTCTAGTACAGGTTAGTCTGTATAGATATACAGTAGTTATACTAGAGATCTCTGCTCCTTGTCTCTAGTACAGGTTAGTCTGTATAGATATACAGTAGTTATACTAGAGATCTGTCTCCTTGTCTCTAGTACAGGTTAGTCTGTATAGATATACAGTAGTTATACTAGAGATCTGTCTCCTTGTCTCTAGTACAGGTTAGTCTGTATAGATATACAGCAGTTATACTAGAGATCTCTGCTCCTTGTCTCTAGTACAGGTTAGTCTGTATAGATATACAGTAGTTATACTAGAGATCTGTCTCCTTGTCTCTAGTACAGGTTAGTCTGTATAGATATACAGCAGTTATACTAGAGATCTCTGCTCCTTGTCTCTAGTACAGGTTAGTCTGTATAGATATACAGCAGTTATACTAGAGATCTCTGCTCCTTGTCTCTAGTACAGGTTAGTCTGTATAGATATACAGCAGTTATACTAGAGATCTCTGCTCCTTGTCTCTAGTACAGGTTAGTCTGTATAGATATACAGTAGTTATACTAGAGATCTGTCTCCTTGTCTCTAGTACAGGTTAGTCTGTATAGATATACAGCAGTTATACTAGAGATCTGTCTCCTTGTCTCTAGTACAGGTTAGTCTGTATAGATATACAGCAGTTATACTAGAGATCTCTGCTCCTTGTCTCTAGTACAGGTTAGTCTGTATAGATATACAGTAGTTATACTAGAGATCTCTGCTCCTTGTCTCTAGTACAGGTTAGTCTTGAGAGCATTGGGTTTCCGGTGGAAGGAGGAGAGCACGCCAGCGAAAGGCCCTGTCATACTGTCTGCCGGCTGCCACGCCTTCAGCAGCTCTGGAGCCTGGCCTGCGGGTTGGGCCATTCCTGGGTGGGCGGGGCCTAGGCTGGGCCAGCCAGGGGGTTTGAGCCCCTGCAGAACGGGGGAGCTGGAGGTGTTAGCGTAGCCACTGTTAGCAGGGGCGGGGCTGGGGCTGAGGCTGGCGGGGCTACCCATGTTCCCATTGGCTGAGCCGGGCAGCGAGGCGGTGCTGTCAGGGGTGGGACTGCAGGTGGACTCCTTTGATTCGTCGTCATCCGAGGAAGATCTGGGCTCGCCCTTTTTACCCCCGGTACAGCCATTGTTCCCTCCTGGGCCCCCGGTCCCGTTACCAGATTTAGAGTTGGCTGCACGCTCCACCTTACGGAACTTAGCCCGCCGGTTCTGGAACCATACCTGACGCAGACAGACTATATAGTTTAGTCTCATTGAAAATGATAAACATACAACCAGAGGAAAACGGCAAAAAAAAAGAACTACACATAAAAATACATACTATCTCTAGAATACAACTCACATGAAGGATGCATAGATTACAATTTGGTAGACTGCTATACTTTTGACAGTAATTGGTTGCATTTCTAAGAAAAATACATGATGGTGTAGACCCATACATTTATGATTTAAAAAAATATATTGTGAATTCATTCTATTGTGAATTCATTCTATTGTGAATTCATTCTATTGTGAATTCATTCTATTGTGAATTCATTCTATTGTGAATTCGTGTTTTTCATCAGACCACTGGACTCACCTGTACCCGCGCCTCAGTAAGGTCGATCTTGAGTGCAAGCTCCTCGCGCGTGTAGATGTCGGGATAGTGGGTCTCTGCGAACACGCGCTCCAGCTCCTTCAGCTGTGAGCTCGTGAAGGTGGTCCTTATGCGCCGCTGTTTCCGCTTCTCGTTCAAACCAGAAGGGTCCGAGAAGAACTTATATGGAACTGCGGAGTCAACCAATCACAATAAAAACCAATTCATTATTTGAATTAAGTATGGTATCAGAACTAAATGGATATGTTGTAAATCCTAAACTCTGTTTTATTTTAGGCGTTTTTCGATAGACTATGTTATGGAGTTGATTTTGTCTGATCTGGTAGGTTATAGGCTATAGCTTGACGATTTTTTCCCCTGGAGAATAAAAGTTTTTAATGTACTTGATCAATCCAACTAAGGGTATTTCACCTACAAGTAGGATAGGTGAATATCGTGGTTCCCATATTGATATAATGTATTATTCTGAATTCGTTTTATTGATGTTTCTCTTTTGCTTTAGTATATGGCAATGATAGGGAAATAGTCTAAAAGTAAAAAAAATATCTGATTATATTTATGCAATTACCTAGTTGTAATTATACCATGAACTAACCTAAATCATTTGTAATTTGATCAAATTTGCCTAAACTAAACATGAAATAACAGAATGTGATAGGCTATCAACAAGGGCATCACATAAAATGTTGTGATAGACTTACCACCAACCAGTTTCATTCAAATTGATTTGAAAAGTATTCAAATGAATAGGTTAATACTTTTCATTAGAGACAGATATTCTGGAATAAATCATTGTTTTTTCCCAGAGAGAGAGCGAGCGAGAGCGCATAACGGCACGTGACGTTCTGTCAGTGTGCCTTCATTGGAGCTGCAATTAAAGCATTTAAAATTTAAAAAAATAGCTCATCCAAAAAGTGTGTGGTAATTCGCTTGGTCTGGATATAAACTGTGAAATAATCACGTTTTAGCAGCAGCAGGCGCTTTTCGAATAAGGTGGCATTCAACCATTTATTGACAAAAATGACGTTTTTATTAGTTGTAGGACTATTAGTAGTCGCAAAACAACTTTTTATGCTGTTAATTTACGTTTTGGTTTATTATAATTATTGAATTGTTATTATGAGACAGTAGTTGACATATTATTATTGCTACTAAGTAGGCTATTGTTTGTTTGTTTCGGTTTGGGTTTTTTGGACATTTGAAAACGAGATGGTGCATCTCAAGAGATTTCATCCTGCAAAATGTTTAATAATGTTTAATACCTCCCTTCTCACCTAATTTGCTCACATTGTATATAGACTTGTTTTTTTTTTACTGTATTATTGACTGTATGTTTGTTTTACTACATGTGTAACTCTGTGTCGTTGTATGTGTCGAACTGCTTTGCTTTATCTTGGCCAGGTCGCAATTGTAAATGAGAACTTGTTCTCAACTTGTCTACCTGGTTAAATAAAGGTGAAATAAAAAAAATAAAAAAAATAAATCAATATATTTGCATGTTCAACCATAATGACATAAATCATAAAAATGGAAATGTATGGCAATGTAACAAACAACAAACATTTGAATTGCGCAGTTGAATCATGACAACATAACGAAATATACAAATATACAATTAAGGATAAAATAGTTTTAATTGAATAAACAAATTACAAATTTGATTAGTTGATAATACAGATATATTTGTCCTCTAACGAATTTTACACTGATTGAATTACCCCATGCCAACGAACATAAACCGAGAGGTTAGATTTGAGCGACCCTCAAAATTAAGAGGTATGAGAATATAAAACAGAATATTTATAATTTCGATTGATTTGGTTTTCAGTAATCAAATCAAATGTCTTACCTTCTTCGAATAGCCAAGTTGGCATAATCACATTAAAAAAAAGACATTTTACGCACGTATTTCAAATAAAAACCAGACGCTTTAAGTATAGTCAACATCCCCAGACATTTGCAGCTGCCTGATTTCCCGCCCATGCCCTCTGCGCGCTCTTACCTGTGGAATAGGGTGTGGGCTGGTGCTCGCGCAGGGACCCCAGTGTGCAGTTCGCGGTGCTGAGGGGCGCGCAGCCCGGGTTGGCACCGAACCCGGTCCGGATCGGGTTGTACTGGAACGAGCTGGCCTGGCTGCAGGAGCTGAAGTCCGCGTAGGCCGATGCCTCCATGGCCGCCATGCACGAGTCATATGAGTTCAGGTAGGAGTAATCCATTTTATACATGGAGACGCGAGAACGACAACTCTGGGAGAGCGCTTGATGAAATGTATTTCTCAGGATTCGAGAGGAATTAAAACGTTGAAGCTGGAAAAACACCACAGAATGAGTTAAGTTTTTCTAATTTCTCCAAGGACTAGGTTAAGATCCCCGAGTTAGCAGCCCCTCTCTCCAATGAGTTTTTCTTGTTTTCAGTCAAAGCAGGGTGTTCTTTGACTATATATTTATTTCTTCATGTGGTTCTCTCTTCCTTGACAGCAATATTCCTGAAATATCTTTCTTTCTTTTCTCTCTCAGTATCAGTAGCTTCCTCTTCCTCTTCCATCCACATCAGCTTCTCTCTCGATCCCTGCCTGACCACCTCGCTTTGCGCTCCGTATGACAGCGCACCGGCCAGCTCTCGCAGTGTTTATAATAAACTTGGCAGTCCGCGAGACAATAGCGAGGCGGTGGTCTCTTTCCATGACAATGTCTCGAGAGTCTATTGGGGGGCATCGCGCACGGCCAGCCCCCTCCCACTACTCATGCATTACTAATGCTCGCGAAGTTAACCCCCTCAGCCAGACGTCTTTATGCAAGAAAAACTCCTGATATGATTCTGATTTCTGGAATTAAATATTGTATTTGATGTTGTTCGAGATGTCGCCTTTCTCTCAGTGTAAGAGTGATAGCCTATGTATGGGGATTGTGTGTCACCTCAGAGTGTCAAACCAAACTAAACGCGTTTCAATCTGTGGCTCCCATGGAAAGATTTCATAAACGCATTGACTCCCCATAAATTGGTTTAAAGTTATTGTTCAGTGGCATCCAACGTGATATGAAACACACTGGCACGCGCCTCTTGGGTCATAAGCGTATAATGCCAACGGTGGTTATAGCACAATGTCAGCGTCTCCTCACAATCCGGGCTGAAATGGAAGTGAGCACTAAATCGATTAAACTTTATTAAATACATTAATTATCAGATGCATACATAACCTCGATTATCCTCACTGCTATCTCTAGGTCTGTAATTCAACAGTTTGTGAAATTAAGAGGTTTTTCGTTAGAGGAAAATAGCCTATTTATATATCATACAAACCCTTGGAGCTTGTGTTGCTAGATTAACCGTTTTACGCGCGTGCGAAATTGATTATGGGTGTGTGGCCACTGGCCCTGTGTGTGTGTAATAATATAATACGGTTTTATATGTAAAAGAGCGGCTCTCGATAGACACAGAGGGCTCTTCTCGTATTATCACCGCTTGACCAGTGGCCTGTCTAATGCCATTACAACACACCGCCCTGCCATGTTTACATCCCATTGAATCGCATCTTGTTGTGTCAGGACTGGGGTTTCTCCGGGCACAATAAGTCTCCAACAACATCAATAACGTCGGTACATTTCTAGAAAATGTATGTTGTCTGAACGCATGGCACACGGTGGAGCCAGCCAGGGCGCGCGGTCAAGCCCCGTTCCCATGCAGGGAGTTGTCTTGCGTTAGAAGGACGGGGAGCACCGGGAGAGAATGATCGTTCATATTTATCAACGATATCAATTATACATTATAAACTGTGTGGTTTTAATGCTGATTGGCTGAAAGCCGTGGTATATCAGACGTATTCCACGGGTATGACAAAACATTTATTTTAACTGCTCTAATTATATTGGTAACCAGTAGCAATAATGCACCTCGGGGGTTTGTGATATATGGTCAATATACCACGGCTAAGGGCTGTGTCTGCGTCCTGCACAAGAACAGCCCTTAGCCGTGGTATAATGGACAAATACCACACACCCTTGGGCCTTAATGCTTAATTATAAAACAACAACAACGCAATCTTGTAGGCCTATAAAATAATATACAATACAATAAATATCTGGCTATATTATAATAATAACATGGAGTCACAATAGTCATCAGTTCATGTTCGTTTCTGTCTCTGCTTTTCAAAGCTTAAAGGGGAATGGAAACACTTTAGGAAGTGAATCCAATATGGCGAGTTACAGTTACAGTTAGCTGGAGTTCTAGATCCTAGTATTTCCATTCCCCTTTAATCATGGTCCTTTTCATGGACTCGTGAACTCATGTTTAATCTCGTGTATGTTTCATCTCACCGTTGTCTCCATGAATATGTATATTATGCATGTCGATAGACCTAAAGGCCTATGGGCACACGGGGACTGGTTTTGTGTTGTACATGGGACTGGTTTTGTGTTGTACATGGGACTGGTTTTGTGTTGTACATGGGACTGGTTTTGTGTTGTACATGGGACTGGTTTTGTGTTGTACATGGGACTGGTTTTGTTGCTGTGTTTTGATTTCTTGCTCGGGTGGTTATTGTAAACCTACAGGCTCATAAATAAATACAAATACAAATATGCCTACATTTCAATCAATTGTATACCTATAGGCTAATAGCTTACTCACTTCCCCTTCAACATATATCCATATCCTCTCAATACTGGTGTTGTTAAGTTAAGCTGCTCTTTCCATTAAACAAATATTGTCAACTTCAATGTAATATAACCAGTTGTTGTTTCAACACTGTATGCCACCTCGTGCTGTTTCAGCTTAATCAGTTTACTCCAGTTAATCAACTATATAAACGAATTATCGAAACAAAATGTCCGATACATATTTCCACACATGCCTAACTGGTGTGTGATTGTGATGTTTTCTGAAGCATCATTTCGGTTTGATCTGTATTCTATGTGTCTGTCATTTTGCAGGTATTTTGGGTGCCCAGGTTCCAATGATTCGATTTGCTCTCCTATTCCACGAGCTCAACAAAGGGTTTTGCTGCCCTTGGGGCGAGCCGGACCCAGAATCATAACCGGGGCCCATGTACTTGCCCCCCTCTTCTCTTTTCCACCACCGACCTGGCACCACTAGTCATAGAACTGTCGCATGCTCTGACTCTAACCCGGTTAGACACGGGCCGCCTCGAGCGGGGCGTCACGGTGCATTTAGGTAATTCGGGATTGAATGGCTGGTGCGCGGACGGTACCCCATCGTGCCACCGTCCCTCATCCATCACCTTGTAAATCATATGCACGCACTAGCTCTTTCCCCAAAATGTATACGATGCACTCACGTTACAGGCCTAATGCCTTCACAGAGCAAAGGAAATAGGCCTGTACATAAATACAAAACGTGTTAAAGCGACACACACTTTCATCTGAGTTTTTACAACAACAAGTGCATGGCAGCCGCCCGTCCACACTATAGTGTTCTACCTGCTGTTTAATGGGCCGTTTCAGCACCGTGTCTGGCTCAATAAAATGCTCTAAATGAAGGTTAAATTAAAGCAGGTGAATGTGACAGACCACTGGCCGTTCGGATCTCAACTGCGTCCCCCTCAGGCCTCCTGATTGCGCTAGACTTGGATGGAGCTGGTGAAATAACCTCTCCAATTCATACGATGGATGCAAGGATTGCAGTCCATGAAATCAAAATGATGGTTTTAAACTTATTTACATTTATTGGCAACACTCTTAGAAAAAAGGTTATGGATAGTGACAAAAATGGTTCTCTACTTGCTTCATATATGGCACCCCTAAAGGTTCTATATAGAACCGAAATTGGTTCCATAAAAAACCCTATATTAAAGCCAATATGGAACCAATTTTGGTTCAATGAAATTTAACCCCTTGGTTCTGATCAAAGAACCCTACACTTTAAGGGTGCCATATATGAAGCAAGCATAGAACCATTTTTGGTTCTATCTAGAACCTTTTTTTTCTAAGAGTATAGCCTACTTCATTCAATTTGATAAAACATAGACAATTTGACAGGTTCATTTACAGCCCATTGTTCATAACTTCTAGATCTATCCTTCAACAATCATATAAAATGACCATTATAGACAGCTCTAAATAGCCTACACCAAACGGTATCCTGACAGATGTAGGCCTATACACTTCAATTCAAACAGAGGTAATATAAATAGAACTATAATTGCATGTATAGGCTAGACTACATGCACTGACTAAAAGTAGCCAACGAATTTTCCTTCAACAATTGTCTTGGAATATGGGATATGTGCAACGCATCAGTGGGTTGTACTTATAATACGTACAATGGCTTACATTCGATACCAACTCTGCAATAAAAATATGAATTATTGACCTTATAGTTAATTGGAGCAGGCTTAGTTCTTCTGCTTGTGTTTTTCCATTGTGCTGAAAATGGGTTTGGTAGCCTCAGCGTTTCTGCACCAAATCCCTTGACAACAGGGAAATAACCTGAAATTCCTGATATTGAAGTAAAATGCTCTTGATTATTTATCATTTTAATGGTGTCCATATAAGAGTGAAGCCAAATAAATACAAAAATCACACAATGAACAATACTCTATTTTAATATATTAGATTCATAATATATTATATTCATAATATATTAGATAGGTATTCTATTATTTGTGATTTGATGACACTAAATTACAAATTTACCAATTGGCTATTTGGCCGTTAATTTGCCTGGTAATTAATGAAAAAAAGGAAATGTCTAGGTCTATATCAAATAGCTATCGAAATAATGAATTAGGGCCTATCGCCTGTAATAAGTATGGCTTCAACAACAGAACTGAAAATAGCCATATTGGTTAGGCTACCATGACTCCATGATAGACCAGATAGAAGACATTACAGCGTTATCACGAGGTTCTAATCACCCTCTTTTGGGACTGCTCAGGATTCTGCTCTTGTGATGGATCGGTTAGACTCTCTTTTGATTGACACCCCTGCGCGTTCCATACCACCACCGCATGCCCCGGGACAGATACCGTCTCGGCCCCCCGCACGGCCTTTCTCTGAACCCGGTACATATCCATCCCATCCTTTACTGATCCCTAATTCTCCCCTCAGTCTCCCCTCTCTATCCATCTCCCTTCTCTCCATCTATCCATCACAGCGGCACCAGTATCCCCCAGTCTCATCAATCTTCCCTCTACCCTCTCACCCACCCGCTTCATCAGTCCAATCTGCATTCACCGGCTATCGGTTTTACCGCCCCGTCCACCGTACCGGCCAGGAGACAACCCCCGCTCTAATCCGAGGACCATCGGAAACGATTACCATCAGAGGGATGGGAAAGCGAAACCAAAACTAACGGGAGTTAAATGAGCCTGTAGGAGACATGCCCCATTTTCGTTCAAATAAGAAATGTTTGATTGCGAGTCAAAAATACAGATTTATTAGTTTACATGGGACTACCAAATATGAATTATCTAGCCTACAAGACCCATGTGCTTCAGCAGGGAATCTAGGCCTATGAGAAGTTAAGACACATTTGGGAGTAGGAATGTGGCAATTTGGGGAAAGCATTAGAATATTCCCTGACTCTGATCCCTCTCCCTGTCACTCCAGGGTCGTGAAGAACCTCTTGTGGCTATTGTTGCCGCCTCTGTTGACTCAGACGTCATGAATGCGAAAGGCCACCGTTACAGTTTCCGTTAAATCGCCCATGAATTTAAAAGTCCAAATTTAAACCTCGTGCGCCCACTCAGGCCCCCTGCTCGAGGGTATTAGCCCGGATTAACGGGTCCTGAGACAAACACGCCGCAAGGCCGCTTTGGCTCTTTGAAGGGATTAAGTTTTAACGTTTAAACTCTCGAGTGAAGGTCGCTGTTCTTTTGCGCCGCAATGGAAAACAAGCGACGGTCATTTAACTTTGGAAACAGTTTTAACTTTAACAGCAAACTCACCTTTGAACCCGAGAGACTGGACCACCACACAATAGACGGCCCACAGGACCCTGACTACTGTTGCGAGGAGCAGTTCAGCAATGTCACCAATAATGGAACTTTTTAGGGAGTTTAAAAGCAGACATCAGCTGTAGCCTAAACTATATATACTGTATAGCCTAATGGTTTAGGCCTATGCAGGACCTATGGACTTTTTGTCCATTGCCATCTGTCAATTTGGAGTCATCAATTTACTGACAGAAATGTCCTTTCATAGGCTATATAAACAATAAGGAGATTGGATTAATTCAAATTCAGTAATGAAAACTTTAGTCTTTAAAATTTAGGCTAAAGGCTCATAATCATTCATGTTGAAGCACGAGCTCACCCACTTGGCAGCTAACATGCCTTTAATTTATTATTATTATTTTAATTGAACCTTTACTTAACTAGGCAAGTCAGTTAAGAACAAATTATTATTTACAATGAAGGCCTACCTGGGCCAAACCCGGACGACGCTGGGCCAATTGTGCACCTCCCTATGGGACTCCCAATCACGACCTGGATGTGATGCAGCCTTTACTCAGAGGGACAAATGATGGAAAGCAATGCATCACACTGTAAAACCAAGTGTTTAGGATCTGAACACATGGAATTTAAATGAAAACTAGTCGTAGTGTTTAGATTGTCAAAACCAGAACATGTCTATTCACTGGAACACTTTTTAAACACATGAACATGTTTATTCAGCACAAGGTGTTTAGGTTTTAAACACAACACTGGGGGGGTTGTTTTAACACTGTAGGTTGAACAAAAATATTTCCATATTTCCCAGCATGGCTTTCGAGTGAGTAGAGAGATACCCACCCATGACTGTGTTTGTTAGTGACAGAGACATGTTTGTTGCATTCAATAATTTATTTTCTTGAAGCGTTCTGAAAGTGACGGCCAAAGGGAATGTATTTAAATTAAAAGTAAACCCGTTAGAACCACATATTAGACATGTCACAAGGCCTTTAGTTATGGCCTAGTTATCCTCAACGTTGTCATCTGAAAATCCTGGCTCATGGGCCACATCAGACCTGCATGTCACAATATGCTGGTTTGTGAAGTGATTAGTAATTCCCATCGGAATCCAATCAGATGGATGATATCCAAGAATTAAAATATTTGATCACCCACAACCCGCGCTCAGAATGATTAGAGTGGTGAGGAGGAGGTGTCTTCTATGTCCAGAACCAACTTCACCATTCATTTTCTGTCTTTTCTGTTCACTCAAACATTGTTTTAAGCTTTCTTTAAAGTTTCATCTGATTTCGGGATTGGATATCGATTCGCTCTCCTTAAATATTTGTCACCTGATGTATTCGTTTCAGTCTTTTAATTGTTTAATCATACTTTTTGCAGCCAGCTGCTGATATCAGGGCATAAAAACTACAATCTGTGTCCTGAATTAGCCTGGTGTGCATATGCACCCAACTATATCTGGTCCCAAGCTTGTTTTCCCCGGTTTTCCATGAACTAGCTGGCTAACTGAACTATGCTAGTTTTGAAGTTGAGGGTGCAGTATTTATGAAGTTTGGCAATGGGGAAGAAAACTCCTTTGCTAGTTATACAATCATGTAACTAAGGAATTCACTGGAAAGAAACTTGAAAATTATTTATTGTTTTGTTCAAGTCATGACTGGTTTGAGCTATCTGTCTGGGGGGGCAAAAGATATCATAGCGGATCCAAGTTCAGTTTTGAGATCCCCCGGCGTCATTGGCATAGGGTTAGCTGGACGTTTCTGACTGGTCTTAGAACTGTGATAACGGGCAGCCTCTCCCCGTTAGGCTCAATGGGATATGCAGTGGTTTTGCCAACACAGCCAGAAATGTACTCAGTCTTGTACCCTTAACCTTTTTTAAACTGACTATACTATTTGTTGATTAAATCTGACTTTATTGGAATAATGAATAATCCAGGAATGTCACAAGTTAATTGAAACGAGAAAACTTGTGAACATAGCAACTACAGAGCACCAATGGCTACAATGAATGGCTAAATGACTTCCGGACACAAAGGGTTCACTGAGCCTCTATCCTCCTCACCACTCTGAGGTGAAGGACTTAAGAAACAACAACAAATACAACGGTTGCAATAAGACCAAACCCATACAGATTGGATTAGTTTAGAAAAATGTAAGTTATTTATCTTTGTATAGTATAAGATCAATTCATCAATCAATGTGCATGGGGCAACATAGATATTAAAACAAACTATTCTAAAAAAATCAATCTGCAACAAAGCATGCTGGG
Source organism: Oncorhynchus nerka (assembly GCF_034236695.1). Taxonomy (NCBI): domain Eukaryota; kingdom Metazoa; phylum Chordata; class Actinopteri; order Salmoniformes; family Salmonidae; genus Oncorhynchus; species Oncorhynchus nerka. The sequence goes on along the minus strand of NC_088406.1, from coordinate 17,278,307 downwards.
AAATATGATAATGAAGCCCCTCCCACAGAAAGGAACTCAACACTGTTCAGTTGTGCTGAAATGTAGGTCAGGTGGTAGACATTCCTAGTACTGATCTGAAGAAAAGGCATAGAAAGTCACACATTTCTAACGTCTAAATGCACTCTAAACAGGACAATGGGTAAATTAACGCTAGTGTTTAGAATCGGAACACTTAGGAGATATAGGTGTTCTCCTGGTTGGAAACTGACTGAAAAGAACTGACTATCATGTTGAATATTGTATTCTAAATGCCTGAGTTTAATAAGATGAGAACACTTATTGGTAAAAATCACTGTGGAAGTCAAGACCTCCCAAAAAAGCCATATTACATCAAATGTGTTGTGATAATTGCGTTGTTTTCTCTATAACCTGTTAATTCATATGCCTTGCGACCGTGATATATAGGCCTAAAGGCCGAGACAATAAGAGGAGACAATTCAACCACACCCAGTGAAGTCCACAAAGCATATTGCATGTACAGTAACAGACAGTTAGTGACCTACAACATGGTCAAGTAAGTTAATGTTTCCAACATTTTCAGACCACTAAATAACTATTGATTTAGAAGCACAGAGAGTAACAGCAAGTCTCAAAGAAAACAGGTGCTGCCTCCACTATTCCAGCATCATTTCAACTTCAACATTTCATTACCATCAACATAACCTCTGTCTAGACTAATACAGTGACAACTAAAAGATACCAGAAACTATTTAGTCCCATCAACGTAAGCTACATATGACATGGCTGTCCATGGTTCTGATTTGTGTGTGTGTGTGTGTGTTCGTGCAAGTAGAAAAACATGTTGACTCACCCTACTTGTAGAGAAACGCCATCCTCCTCTCTTTCATGTTGACAAAATGGTCACACTGTCATAGAGAACATGCTTTCATTTTTTGTTGTCCTAGGCTACCTGGCTAAAATGCTTGCTCGATAGCCAAACTCCCATTCATGGGCAACGTTAGCTAGTTAACATGAGCCTTCTACATCTAGCTACATATTGTACTTCCATCCTCACTGGCCAGGGGCACAACAATGTATGAATTAATAGTTGGATCAGAATTGCACTTATTATCATTGGCTAGTAAAGAGAATGAAGTAAAACCACAAGTCCAAATACCTATTTCCATCCATGGCTAATTTAGGAAAGGGGCAAGATGCAACAATTCAAGTTTTTCTGTCAATGATGTATGTTCTCAATGGGGTTTGATAGGAGTGACGCCAAAATCCAAGCTGGGTTGAGCTCGCTCAGTTTACCTCAACGTTGATTGGCTAATTGTATATACTTTTTTTTATCAAGGGAGGCCAAATGCTCGCTGGCTTCCCTTGCATTCAATGCTACGGGCGGCAACAATGCTCATTTGCTCGGATGCTTTCTCCCGTGAGATACTTTTGGTCATGTAGTGTATGTGGACACCTACTCGTCCAACATCTCATTCCAAAATAATGGGCATTAATATGGAGTTTGTCCCCACTTTGCTGCTATAACAGCCTCCACTCTTCTGGGAATGCTTTCCACCAGATTTTAGAACATTGCTGGGGGAACTTGCTTCCATTCAGCCACAAGAGCATTGGTGAGTGTCCTGGCACTGATGTTGGGATCATAGGCCTGGCTCGCAGTCGGTGTTCCAATTCATCCCAAAGGTGTTTGACAGGGTTGAGGTCAGGGCTCTGTGCAGGACAGTCAAGTTTTCCACACTGATCTCAACAAACCATTTCTGTATGGACCTTGCTTTTTGCACAGCGGAATTGTCATGCTGAAACAGGAAACTGTTGCCACAAAGTTGGGAACACAGAATTGTCTAGAATGTTATTGTATGCTGTAGCGTTAAGATTTCCCTTCACTGGAACTAAGGGTCCAATCCTGAACCATGAAACACAGCACCAGACCATGATTCCTCAACCACCAAACTTTGCAGTTGGCATTATGCATTGGGGCAGCATTTTCCTGGCGTCCGCCAAACCCAGAATCGTCCAGCCGATGCTTGGCATTGAGCATGGAGATCTTAGACTTGTGTGTGGCTGCTCGGCCATGTAAACCCATAACATGAAGCTCCAGGAGGAACAGGTAGTGAGTGTTGCGACCGAGAACAGATTACTTTTACGCGTTTCAGGAACCCGGCTGTCCCATTCTGTGGGCTTGTGTGGTCTACCACTTCAAAGCTGAGACATTGCTGCTCTTAGATGTTTCCACTTCACAATAACAGCACTTACAGTTGACCGGCAGCTCTAGCAGGACAGAAGCTTTACGAACTGAAGTGTTTGAAAGGTGGCGTCCTATGAAGGTGCCATGTTGAAAGTCACTGAGCTCTTCAGTAAGGCCATTATACTGCCAATGTCCTATGGAGATTGCATGGCGGTGTGCTCTATTTTATACACCTGTCAGCAAGGGGTGTGGCTGACATAGCCGAATTTACTGATTTGAAGGTGTGTCCACATACATTGTAACTTGTTTTGGGAAGCCTGGCTTTCCTTGGCATCCGTGAATACATACCACTGGACAGTGCATGTGCTCCATGAAATAGTAGGCCTAGGCTTACATTATTTTCATTTTATTATTTATGCTATTCACGTCTAGCCTATCCAACTACCGCAATGGACTAAATTAGCCCAATGGACCCATCTGAAAAATGCTTTTTAGGATAAAAACCAGACCAACGGTCCCAAGAGAAAACACACACACACACACACACACACACACACACACACACACACACACACACACACACACATACACAGCTGGAGGAGCTGCGATGGCCGCGCGCAGGAGAGCTTCTCAAAACACGCTAATTAGATCTCGAGCTCTGGCCCCGCGCTCTGAAAGCAGGCCGGCGGCGGGGCGCGCGGAGCTGTGGAAAGTTAATTGAATTAAATCCCCTCTAAACTAATTAGACTGCAATCTGCCACGCGAGCTGTCCCTGAGCAAGGTTCGAATTAGGGAGAATGGATTTGTTCCTTTCTTTAGGAGAAGGGGGCAGACTGGCTGTGTTTTGGGGGTATTTTATTCCCTTTTATGATAATTCTCCCGTTGGGACCGGGGAGAGCGTGCTTAACCGTATGGGGTTTGCCAGCTTGCATCTGGAGATGCTCTGGTCCGCGTCTCGAGCCAACCCTCGCGCCCTGCTTACTGTCACCAAGTCAGGAAGAAGACTGTACCCCCGAGCGTACACCTGATGAGGAGAGGGTAGCCTCTCTATTGTCAATATCAGAATATCAACCATTTCTCTCCCATAGGTTCGTTATGTGATGTAATTGCCCTAAATGAACGTCTTCCACACCTGCTGCGTTGACTTCCATGCCCCTGAGGTTATATTCATTTAGGCAGATCTCGATGTCTTTCTCCCTCGGTCTGCATGGGATGGAATGAGGATGAGCTAAACGCGGAGTAATGGCGGATCGATCCATGCCTGCTTTCTGAGAGACCTCGGGGGAGAAAAAAAGAGAAAGGAGAGAGATGAGAGGAAAGGAGAGGGGGAGACGGGCAGGGGAGGAGAACATGGATGAAAATGCCCCGTTAAGAGCGTGGCCAGATATGATAATGGTGCGCGAGGCTATCAGAGCTCTGAGTGATGCGCGCGGGCCGCGCTGAGTGCTCACGAGACAGTCATCATCACCCACCTCCTTGTGCTGTTGCATCGCGAGGCAGGACCCAACGACATAAGTATAAAATGGATATTAAATCAAATAAATTATAGTTATACACTTAGAAAAAAATGTGCTATCTAGAACCTACATGGGTTCTTCGGCTGCCCCCATAGTAACCCTTTGAAGAACCATTTTTGGTTCCAGGTAGAACCTTTTTGGTTCCAGGTACACTTTTTGGTTTTATGAAGACCCCTTTCCACAGAGGGTTCTTGTTAGAACCCAAACGTGTTCTACCTGTAACCAAAAAGGGTTCTCCTATGGGAACAGCTGAAGAAACCTTTTGGAACCCTTTTTTTCTAAGAGTGTAATGGAAAGATAAAACATCAAGTAGACTTTGCATAATGCAATAATGGGGTTAGCAACAGGTGACATAGGCTACATGTGTGTGGTTGTGTTTATGTGTGGTTGTTTTTGTGTGTGGTTGTGTTTATGTGTGGTTGTTTTTATGTGTGGTTGTGTTTGTGTGTGGTTGTTTTTGTGTGTTTGTGTGTGAGTGGAGATGGTAAAGTATAATTAAATAGGAATGTGTATGTATGAAGAAAGCAGTGCGTGTGTGTGTGCGTGCGTGCGTGTGTGCGTGTGTGTGTGTGTGTGTGTGTGTGTGCGTGTGTGCGTGCGTGCGTGTGTGCATGTGTGTGTGTGTGTGCGTGCGTGCGTGCGTGTGTGCGTGTGTGTATGCGTGCGTGTGTGCGTGTGTGTGTGTGCGTGTGTGGGCACGTTCTGTGAGGCACGTGTTGAGAGTTGTAGTGTGAAGGTGAATCCTCAGTAGCCTAAACATTCAGTCTCTCTATTCCAACCCATAAGATGTCCTCTCCTTCGCTCTCTCACCCACTCTCGATTTTCCACTTTCTCCCCAAAGTTCATATATGTTCCCCTCCATCTTTATCCTCTTTCTCTCCTTCCTGTCCTCCACATCCACTTCTCTTTAATTCTCTCTTCGGTAGCTGCTCTGTCTCCCAGGGCGTAGGAGGAGGGTGGAGGGGAATGAGATAGGGAAACAGAGAGGTTGGGTTTCCGTTTCCCTATAATCTAATCAGAGAAATGGCAGCAGGCAGAAATAGCCTGATGGACAGACTAAGAGACTCTCTTCTTCATCATCCTCTTCTTCCTCAGGACAGGGAAACACACAAGCACACACACAACTCTTTGGAAGTGATTGTGTGCATATTTGTGAGTGTATGTATGTATCTACAGATGTAGGATTTTAATTTGACCAGTATTGTCGTAGGAAAATAAACCTGCAGAAACAGGATTTGGACATTTAGTCCATAATGTTTCTTAATCGGTGGTTAGGCTATTAGCTGTACAAAATAACGCTACATGAAAAGTGCAATACTGTTAATATAACCATGTGTTAGTGTGGGTTTTCAGTGAATTTATGTAAATCCCGAAGCTCATCTGCATTTCCTATATATATATATATATATATATATGTATGTATATGTATATATATATATATACAGTTGAAGTCGGAAGTTTACATACACCTTAGCCAAATACATATCAACTCAGTTTTTCACAATTCCTGACATTTAATCCTAGTAAATATTCCCTGTCTTAGGTCAGTTAGGATCACCACTTTATTTTAAGAATGTGAAATGTCAAAATAATAGTAGAGATAATGATTTATTTCAGCTTTTATTTCTTTCATCACATTCCCAGTGGGTCAGAAGTTTACATACACTCAATTTGTATTCTGTAGCATTGCATAACTTGGGTCAAACGTTTTAGGTAACCTTCCACAAGCATCCCACAATAAGTTGGGTGAATTTTGGTCCATTCCTCCTGACAGGGAGAGTGTAACTGATTCAGGTTTGTAGGCCTCCTTGCTCGCACACACTTTTTCAGTTCTGCCCACAAATGTTCTATATGATTGAGGTCAGGGCTTTGTGATGGCCACTCCAATACCTTGACTTTGTTGTCCTTAAGCCATTTTGAAGCAACTTTGGAAGTATGCTTGGGGTCATCGTCCATTTGGAAGACTCATTTGCGACCAAGCATTAACGTCTTGACTGATGTCTTGAGATGTTGCATCAATATATCCACATAATTTTCCTGCCTCATGATGCCATCTATTTTGTGAAGTGCACCAGTCCCTCCTGCAGCAAAGCACCCCCACAACATGATGCTGCCACCCCTGTGCTTCACGGTCGGGATGGTGTTCTTCGGCTTGCAAGCCTCCCCCTTTTTCCTCCAAACATAACGATGGTCATTATGGCCAAACAGTTCTGTTGTTGTTTCATCAGACCAGAGGACATTTCTCCAAAAAGTACCATCTTTGTCCCCATGTGCATTGGAAACCGTAGTCTGGCTTTTTTATGGCGGTTTTGGAGCAGTGGCTTCTTCCTTGCTGAGTAGCCTTTCAGGTTATGTCGATATAGGACTCGTTTTACTGTGGATATAGATACTTTTGTACTTGTTTCCTCCAGCATCTTCACAAGGTCCTTTGCTGTTGTTATGGGATTGATTTGCACTTCTCACATCAAAGTACGTTCATCTCTAGGAGACAGAACGCATCTCCTTCCTGAGCAGTATGACGGCTGCGTGGTCCCATAGTGTTTATACTTGCGTTCTATTGTTTGTACAGATGAACGTGGTACCTTCAGGCGTTTGCTTCCAAGGATGAACCAGACTTGTGGAGGTCTACAATTGTTTTTCTGAGGTCTTGGCTGATTTCTTTTGATTTTCCCATGATGTCAAGCAAAGAGGCACTGAGTTTGAAGGTAGGCCTTGAAATACATCCACAGGTACACCTCCAATTGACTCAAATGATGTAAATTAGCCTATCAGAAGCTTCTAAAGCCATGACACAATTTTCTGGAGTTGTCCAATCTGTTTAAAGGCACAGTCAACTTAGTGAATGTAAACTTCTGACCCACTGGAATTGTGATACAGTGAATTATAAGTGAAATAATCTGTCTGTAAACAATTGTTGGAAAAATTACTTGTGTCATGCACAAAGTAGATGTCCTAACCGACTTGCCAAATCTATAGTTTGTTAACAAGAAATGTGTAGAGTGGTTGAAAAACAAGTTTTAATGACTCCAACCTAAGTGTATGGAATCTTCTGACTTCAACTGTATATACACTACCGTTGAAAAGATTGGGTTCACTTTGAAATGTTTTTGTTTTTGAAAGAAAACAAAATATTTTTGTCCATTAAAATAACATCAAATTTATCAGAAATACAGTGTAGACATTGTTAATGTTGTAAATGACTATTGAAACGGCAGATTTTTTATGGAATATCTACATAGGCGTACAGAGGCCCATTATCAGCAACCATCACTCATGTGTTCCAATGGCACGTCATGTTAGCTAATCCAAGTTGATCCATTTAAAAGGCTAATTGATCATTAGAAAACCTTTTTGCAATTATGTTAGCACAGCTGAAAACTGTGTTGATTAAAGAAGCTGTCAGGTGTGCTCTCTCTCCAGCCTCTCGGTCACCAGGCAGCTCGTTATGACGCACACTTGTCACCAGCGTTACGCGCATAATGACACTCGCCTGGACTCCATCACTCTCCTTATTGACCAAATAGCCCTTACACAGCCTGCAGGTGTGTTTTTGGTCATTGTCTTGTTGAAAAACAAATAGTCCCACTCAGCGCAAACCTGATGGGATGGCGTATCAAGTGTGCCTTGAATTGTAAATAAATCACTGACTGTGTCACCATCACCTCCTCCTCCATGCTTCACGGTGGGAACCACACATGCAGAGATCATCCGTACACCCACTCTGTGTCTCATGAAGACATGGCGGTTGGAACCAAACATTTCAAATTTGGACTCATCAGACCAAAGGACAGATTTTCCCCGTTCTAATGTTCATTGCTCGTGTTTCTTGGCCCAAACAAATCCCTTCTTATTGGTGTCCTTTAGTAGTGGATTCTTTGCAGCAATTCGACCACGAAGGCCTGATTCACACAGTCTCCTCTGAACAGTTGATGTTGAGATGTATCTGTTACTTGAACTCTGTGAGGTATAATCTGAGGTGCAGTTAATTGCCGATTTCTGAGGCTGGGTACTCTAATGAACTTATCCTCTGCAGCAGAGGTAACTCTGGGTCTTCCTTTCCTTTTCTGTGTCATGAGAGACAGTTTCATCACAGTTTCATCAAAGTTATTGATATTTTCCTGATTAACAGACCTTATTGTCTTAAAGTAATGATGGACTGTTGTTTCTCTTTCCTTATTTGAGCTGTTCTTGCCATAATATGGACTTAGTCTTTTACCAAATAGGGCTATCTTCTGTATATCACCCCTACCTTGACACAACACAACTGATTGGCTTAAATGTATTGAGAAGGAAAGAAATTCCACAAAGGAACTTTTAACAAGGCACCTCATGAAGCTGGTTGAGAGAATGCCAAGCATGTGCAATGCTGTCATCAAGGCTACTTTGAAGAATCTCAAATGTAAAATATATTTAGATTTATTTACACTTTTTTGATTCCATGTGTTATTTTCATAGTTTTGATATCTTCACTATTATTAGAAAATAGTTTAAAAAATAAAGAAAAACCATTCAATGAGTAGGTATGTCCAGACATTTGACTGGTACTGTATATCTACAGTATGCACGCACCACTTTTCGGTTTTTATTTTTTCAAATTTTTCGAAACAAGTTTTTTTTTGTTCAATACACCTGACCAATTTGGACTCTTTTATTTATGTCCATTACATGAAATCCAAATAAAAATCCATTTAAATTACAGGTTGTAATTCAAGAAAAAAGGAAAAACACCAAGGGGATGAATACTTTTGCAAGGCACTGTGTGTGGGGTACAGAGATGAGGTAGTCAGCATGTTAAACACTATTATTGCACAGAGTGAGTCCATGCACTCAAGGGCGCAGACAGATTTTTGCACCTAGTCGGCTCTGGGATTCAAACGAGCAACCTTTCGGTTACTGGCCCAACGGTCTTAACCACTAGGCTACCTGAGAAGTCACTTAGCATATTGAACTTATTTAGGCTTTCCATAACAAAGGGGTTGAATACTTATTGACTCAAGACATTCCAGCTTTTAAACATTTCTAAAAACATTATTCCACGTTGACATTATGGGGTGTAGGCTAGTGACACCAAAGGTTATCCATTTCAAATTCAGGCTGTAACACAACGAAATGTAGAAAAGTCAAGGGGTGTGAATACTTTCTGAAGGCACTGTAAACACACAGTGTACAAAACATTAAGCAACACCTGCTCTTGACAGACTGACCAGGTGAATCCAGGGGAAATCTATAATTATATATATCTTTTTAAATTTATTTAACCTTTATTTAACTAGGCAAGTCAGTTAGAAACAAAATGTTATTTACAATGACGGCCGATATTTGATGTCACTTGTTCAATCAGTGTAGATGAAGGAGAGGAGACAGGTTAAAGAAGTATCTTTATGCCTTGAGACAATTGAAACATGGATTGTGTATGAGTGCCATTCAGAGGGTAAATGGACCAGACATACGATTTAAGTGCCTTTGAACAGGGTATGATAGTAGGTGCCAGGAGCACCGGTTGTGTCAAGAACTGCAAAGCTGCTGGGTTTTTCACACTCAACAGTTTCCCGTGTGTATTAAGAATGGTCCACCACCCAAAGGACATCCAGTCAACTTGACACAACTATGGGAATCAATTGGAGTCAACATGGGCCAGCATCCCGGTGGAACGCTTTCAACACCTTGTAGAGTCAACATGGACCAGCATCCCTGTGGAATGCTTTCAACACCTTGTAGAGTCAACATGGGCCAGCATCCCTGTGGAACGCTTTCAACACCTTGTAGAGTCAACATGGGCCAGCATCCCTGTGGAACGCTTTCAACACCTTGTAGAGTCAACATGGACCAGAATCCCTGTGGAACGCTTTCAACACCTTGTAGAGTCAACATGGGCCGGCATCCCTGTGGAACGCTTTCAACACCTTGTAGAGTCAACATGGACCAGCATCCCTGTGGAACGCTTTCAACACCTTGTAGAGTCAACATGGACCAGCATCCCTGTGGAACGCTTTCAACACCTTGTAGAGTCAACATGGGCCGGCATCCCGGTGGAACGCTTTCAACACCTTGTAGAGTCAACATGGACCAGCATCCCTGTGGAACGCTTTCAACACCTTGTAGAGTCAACATGGACCAGCATCCCTGTTTCAACACCTTGTAGAGTCAACATGGACCAGCATCCCGGTGGAACGCTTTCAACACCTTGTAGAGTCAACATGGACCAGCATCCCTGTGGAACGCTTTCAACACCTTGTAGAGTCAACATGGGCCGGCATCCCGGTGGAACGCTTTCGACACATTGCCTGTGTGCATCTGGGAATGGCAGGCAGCAAGGCACTGTGTGTGTGAGTGGGGGGTCCAGAAGGGCCCAATCAGGGCGAATGTGACTTTTCTCCATGCTAATTCCCTCCCTGCAGGGAAGAAGAGGCTCTACATCTCTATGGAACCGTGGCAGAGAGGGACACAGAGGAATGGCCCTCCCACATTCTCTCCTCACCTTCTGCAACACCAGCTCCACCATCACACACACACACACACACGCACACACACACACACACACACACACACACACACACACACACACACACACACACACACACACACACACACACACACACACACACACACACACACACACACACACACACACACACACACACACACACACACACACACACACACACACAATGCAAAATGCTCTCCTGCTTTCTCACACATACACAATTCTCACAGTATGCACACGCACGCATGCATGCACACTGCATTCCCAATAAATTCCTCAATCATGTTGTCACCAGAACGACAACTGTTGTTGTTCTAGAATTCCCACCCTCACTCCGTGACACAACAGACAGGTTAGAGTGACAGCAGAACACCAACACCAAGACAAAGACAGGAATCTCCATTGATCACAGCAGCTTTATTTACAACATGATGGGTGTTCATATACAACAATGAAAAATGTGTCGCTTCTTTAGCTCGGCTCCTTGTAAACGTGAAGGATACATTAAAGTGTCTAAATAATATTCATATCTTTACAATGTCAGATTGATTCCCACCGAACACCACTAAACATTCACAAAGGCCGCAATGCATCCAACTACTGAAACATTTCACGAGGCAGTTTATTGATATCCATCATTTATAATCCATAAACTTGAGTTACTTTCTAATGTCACAGTTTACATGACTCAGATGACTCAGATATCTTGGTCTATAAAGCTAACTATATCTGTTTTCACACCTTGGCTTAATGTTTCAATGTCTTTAAACCAGCAAAAACAACACTAAGCTGTAGCCTTGGCTTAATGTTTCAATGTCTTTAAACCAGCAAAAACAACACTAAGCTGTAGCCTTGGCTTAACGTTTCAATGTCTTTAAACCAGCAAAAACAAGACTATACTTATATATTTCTCTTCATATACTTGTTTATCCATATACATCTATAAACATTCCTCCAGCTTCCTCATTGATGGCTGCTCTCCAATGGTGATGTGGAATGACACAGTTAATACCTCTATGCTTACGGATGCTAGATAAATAGTGTGATATATCCAATGGGTGATTTAACCCCTCAGGCTACACTGAGGAGGATGTGGGCTGTAGTCTCTGAAGCTGACTGGTGTGTGTGTACTGTGGGATACAGTATGAAGAGTAACAGACAGCCAGTGCGAGACACAGGGAGAGAGACCATGATGTGTTTCTTCTGAGAGGTTTTATTTAAGCAATAAGGCCCAAGGGGGTGTGGTATATAGCTAATATACCACGGCTAAGGGCTGTTCTTACGCACGACTCAATGTGGAGTGCCTGGATACAGCCCTTAGCCGTGGTATATTGGTCATATTCCACAAACCCCCGACATCACACAAATCACAGCTGTCAGCCAATCAACATTCATGGCTTGCACCACCCAGTTTATAATTCCTATTATAAACCGGGTAGATTGGGTCCTGTCCTCAGACAATATACCACGGGTATAACACAAAATGGCTTGTTTACTGTTCTAATTACATTGGTAACCAACCAGTTAATAATAGCAATAACGCTCCTCTGGGGTTTGTGGTATATGGTCAATATACCACAGCTAAGGGCTGTATCCAGCCACTCCATGTTGCGTCGTGTGTAAGAACAGCCCTTAGCCGTGGTATATTGGCCATATACCACACCCCCTTGGGCCTTATTGACTAATTAGCTCCATGAAAACCATCTCATGGCTACGAGGTGATACGTTACTATGAGGTGATACGTTACTATGAGGTCATACGTTACTATGAGGTGATACGTTACTATGAGGTGATACGTTACTATGAGGTCATACGTTACTATGAGGTGATACGTTACTACGAGGTGATACGTTACTACGAGGTGATACGTTACTATGAGGTGATACGTTACTACGAGGTGATACGTTACTACGAGGTGATACGTTACTACGAGGTGATACGTTACTACGAGGTGATACGTTACTATGAGGTGATACGTTACTATGAGGTGATACGTTACTACGAGGTGATACGTTACTACGAGGTGATACTTTACTATGAGGTGATACGTTACTATGAGGTGATACGTTACTACGAGGTGATACGTTACTACGAGGTGATACGTTACTACGAGGTGATACGTTACTACGAGGTGATACGTTACTACGAGGTGATACGTTACTACGAGGTGATACGTTACTACGAGGTGATACGTTACTACGAGGTGATACGTTACTATGAGGTGATGAGGTGATACGTTACTACGAGGTGATACTATGAGGTGTTACTATGAGGTGATACGTTACTACGAGGTGATACGTTACTACGAGGTGATACGTTACTACGAGGTGATACGTTACTACGAGGTGATACGTTACTACGAGGTGATACGTTACTACGAGGTGATACGTTACTACGAGGTGATACGTTACTATGAGGTGATACGTTACTATGAGGTGATACGTTAGTGACGAGGTGAGGACGTTACACGAGGTGATACGTTACTATGAGGTGATACGTTACTATGAGGTGATACGTTACTATGAGGTGATACGTTACTATGAGGTGATACGTTACTATGAGGTGATACGTTGAGAGGAGGGCGTATGTCCAGTGTCCGTGCTGTGTGTTAGTGATCGGGGCTGAGAGGAGGGCGTATATATCCAGTATCCGTGCTCTGTGTTAGTGATCGGGGCTGAAAGGAGGGGGTATATATCCAGTATCCGTGCTGTGTGTTAGTGATCGGGGCTGAGAGGAGGGCGTATATATCCAGTATCCGTGCTGTGTGTTAGTGATCGGGGCTGAGAGGAGGGCGTATATATCCAGTATCCGTGCTGTGTGTTAGTGATCGGGGCTGAGAGGAAGGCGTATATATCCAGTATCCGTGCCGTGTGTTAGTGATCGGGGCTGAGAGGAGGGCGTATATATCCAATATCCGTATCCCGTGTGTTAGTGATCGGGCTGAGAGGAGGGCGTATATATCCAGTATCCGTGCTGTGTGTTAGTGATGGGGCTGAGAGGAGGGGTATATCCAGTATCCGTGCTGTGTGTTAGTGATCGGGGCTGAGAGGAGGGCGTATATATCCAGTATCCGCGCTGTGTGTTAGTGATCGGGCTGAGAGGAGGGCGTATACATCCAGTATCCCGCTGTGTGTTAGTGATCGGGCTGAGAGGAGGGCGTATATATATCCAGTATCCGTATCCGCTGTGTGTTAGTGATCGGGGCTGAGAGGAGGGCGTATATATCCAGTATCCGTGCTGTGTGTTAGTGATCGGGCTGAGAGGAGGGCGTATATATCCAGTATCCTGAGAGGAGGGCGCTGTGTGTTAGTGATCTGAGAGGGGGCTGAGAGGAGGGCGTATATATCCAGTATCCGCGCTGTGTGTTAGTGATCGGGGCTGAGAGGAGGGCGTATATATCCAGTATCCGTGCTGTGTGTTAGTGATCGGGCTGAGAGGAGGGCGTATTTATACAGTATCCGTGCTGTGTGTTAGTGATCGGGCTGAGAGGAGGGCGTATATATCCAGTATCCGTGCTGTGTGTTAGTGATCGGGGCTGAGAGGAGGGCGTATATATCCAGTATCCGTGCCTTGTCTTAGTGATCGGGGCTGAGAGGAGGGCGTATATATCCAGTATCCGTGCTGTGTGTTAGTGATCGGGGCTGAGAGGAGGGGTATATATCCAGTATCCGTGCTGTGTGTTAGTGATCGGGGCTGAGAGGAGGGCGTATATATCCAGTATCCGTGCTGTGTGTTAGTGATCGGGGCTGAGAGGAGGGGGTATATATCCAGTATCCGTGCTGTGTGTTAGTGATCGAGCTGAGAGGAGGGCGTATATATCCAGTATCCGTGCTGTGTGTTAGTGATCGGGCTGAGAGGAGGGCGTATATATCCAGTATCCGTGCTGTGTGTTAGTGATCGGGCTGAGAGGAGGGCGTATATATCCAGTATCCGTGCTGTGTGTTAGTGATCGGGCTGAGAGGAGGGCGTATATATCCAGTATCCGTGCAGTATCCGCTGTGTTAGTGATCGGGGCTGAGAGGAGGGCGTATATATCCAGTATCCGTGCAGTGTGTTAGTGATCGGGGCTGAGAGGAGGGCGTATATATCCAGTATCCGTGCCGTGTGTTAGTGATCGGGGCTGAGAGGAGGGCGTATATATCCAGTATCCGTGCCGTGTGTTAGTGATCGGGGCTGAGAGGAGGGCGTATATATCCAGTATCCGTGCTGTGTGTGTGTTAGTGATCGGGCTGAGAGGAGGGCGTATATATCCAGTATCTGTGCTGTGTGTTAGTGATCGGGGCTGAGAGGAGGGCGTATATATCCAGTATCCGTGCTGTGTGTTAGTGATCGGGCTGAGAGGAGGGTGTATATCCAGTATCCGTGCTGTGTGTTAGTGATCGGGCTGAGAGGAGGGCGTATATATCCAGTATCCGCTGTGTGTTAGTGATCGGGGCTGAGAGGAGGGCGTATATATCCAGTATCTGTGCTGTGTGTTTAGTGATCAGGGCTGAGAGGAGGGCGTATATATCCAGTATCCGTGCTGTGTGTTAGTGATCGGGGCTGAGAGGAGGGCGATATATCCATATCCAGTATCCGTGCTGTGTGTTAGTGATCGGGGCTGAGAGGAGGGCGTATATATCCAGTATCCGTGCTGTGTGTTAGTGATCGGGGCTGAGAGGAGGGTGTATATCCAGTATCCGTGCTGTGTGTTAGTGATCGGGGCTGAGAGGAGGGCGTATATATCCAGTATCCGTGCTGTGTGTTAGTGATCGGGGCTGAGAGGAGGGTGTATATCCAGTATCCGCGCTGTGTGTTAGTGATCGGGGCTGAGAGGAGGCGTATATATCCAGTATCCGATATATCCGCTGTGTGTTAGTGATCGGGGCTGAGAGGGCTGAGAGGAGGGCGTATATATCCAGTATCCGCGCTGTGTGTTAGTGATCGGGCTGAGAGGAGGGCGTATATATCCAGTATCCGCGCTGTGTGTTAGTGATCGGGGCTGAGAGGAGGGCGTATATATCCAGTATCCGTGCTGTGTGTTAGTGATCGGGCTGAGAGGAGGGCGTATATATCCAGTATCCGCGCTGTGTGTTAGTGATCGGGGCTGAGAGGAGGGCGTATATATCCAGTATCCGCGCTGTGTGTTAGTGATCGGGGCTGAGAGGAGGGCGTATATATCCAGTATCCGTGCTGTGTGTTAGTGATCGGGGCTGAGAGGAGGGCGTATATATACAGTATCCGTGCTGTGTGTTAGTGATCGGGGCTGAGAGGAGGGCGTATATATCCAGTATCCGTGCTGTGTGTTAGTGATCGGGGCTGAGAGGAGGGCGTATATATCCAGTATCCGTGCCTTGTCTTAGTGATCGGGGCTGAGAGGAGGGTGTATATATCCAGTATCCGTGCTGTGTGTTAGTGATCGGGGCTGAGAGGAGGGGGTATATATCCAGTATCCGTGCTGTGTGTTAGTGATCGGGCTGAGAGGAGGGGGTATATATCCAGTATCCGTGCTGTGTGTTAGTGATCGGGGCTGAGAGGAGGGGTATATATCCAGTATCCGTGCTGTGTGTTAGTGATCGGGCTGAGAGGAGGGCGTATATATCCAGTATCCGTGCTGTGTGTTAGTGATCGGGGCTGAGAGGAGGGCGTATATATCCAGTATCCGTGCTGTGTGTTAGTGATCGGGCTGAGAGGAGGGCGTATATATCCAGTATCCGTGCTGTGTGTTAGTGATCGGGCTGAGAGGAGGGCGTATATATCCAGTATCCGCGCTGTGTGTTAGTGATCGGGGCTGAGAGGAGGGCGTATATATCCAGTATCCGTGCTGTGTGTTAGTGATCGGGCTGAGAGGAGGGCGTATATATCCAGTATCCCGCTGTGTGTTAGTGATCGGGCTGAGAGGAGGGCGTATATATCCAGTATCCCGCTGTGTGTTAGTGATCGGGGCTGAGAGGAGGGCGTATATATCCAGTATCCGTGCTGTGTGTTAGTGATCGGGGCTGAGAGGAGGGCGTATATATCCAGTATCCGCGCTGTGTGTTAGTGATCGGGGCTGAGAGGAGGGCGTATATATCCAGTATCCGTGCTGTGTGTTTGTGATCGGGGCTGAGAGGAGGGCGTATATCCAGTATCCGTGTTGTGTGTTAGTGATCGGGGCTGAGAGGAGGGCGTATATATCCAGTATCCGTGGGTTGGAGCGAGCCGGTCGCATCCGCGCTTCGGTCTGCAGGTTGTATAACTTTTTCATTACATTTCATTACATTTCATTATAGTACAACGGTCTGATTTGTCTAATCTTAGCAATTTCTTCTTAGCTAGCTACATAGTCGTCGTTGTATCAAAGATAATTGCGTAATTATCGTATTTCGTCGTCTCCTATCTGCCCAACACGTTCACCGTCTACCGTAGCACTGTAGTAACTATCACACTCAACTGAACGACTTGATTAGTGTAGTGTTAGCTAGCTACATAGTTGTCTTTGCTGTCTTCGTATCCAAGATAATTGTGTAGTTAGAGTGTGTAGTCTTAGAGTGATTATCTTAATTTACCGAGGTTAGCTAGCCAGCTATTTTGTCGTCCTTAACGTAGGAGACACTCCTAGCTAGCCAATAGCCAGCCAACGTCTACTGAATAGAACTTTCGCATTCCGGTCGCATTCCGCTCGCTCCACAGGTAGTATCATATTTTCATTTCATTTCATTACAGTCCCAACGGTGTGATTTGTTTGATCGTAGCTAGCTACATAGCTAGCTACATAGCCGTCTTTGTTTCAAAGATAATTGTGTAGTCTAGAGCGATTTTCTAGGTTAGCTAGCCAGCTATTGTCGTTCTCCTAACGCAACGTAACGTAACCAACACTGCTAGCTAGCCAGCTTGCCCCGAAAAGCAGCATTGTAGAAACTTCACACTCAACGGAACGACTTGATTAGGGTAGTGTCAACAACGCAGCTAGCCTACCTCAGCAGTACTGTATCATTTTAATAATTTTAGTCAATTAGATTCTTGCTACGTAGTTTAACTTTCTGAACATTCGAGACGTGTAGTCCACTTGTCATTCCAATCTCCTCTGCATTAGCGTAGCCTCTTCTCTAGCCTGTCAACTATGTGTCTGTCTATCCCTGTTCTCTCCTCTTGCACAGACCATACAAACGCTCCACACCGCATGGCCGCGGCCACCCTAATCTGGTGGTCCCAGCGCGCACGACCCACGTGGAGTTCCAGGTCTCCGGTAGCCTCTGGAACTGCCGATCTGCGGCCAACAAGGCAGAGTTCATCTCAGCCTATGCCTCCCTCCAGTCCCTCGACTTCTTGGCTCTGACGGAAACATGGATCACCACAGACAACACCGCTACTCCTACTGCTCTCTCTTCGTCCGCCCACGTGCTCTCGCACACCCCGAGAGCTTCTGGTCAGCGGGGTGGTGGCACCGGGATCCTCATCTCTCCCAAGTGGTCATTCTCTCTTTCTCCCCTTACCCATCTGTCTATCGCCTCCTTTGAATTCCATGCTGTCACAGTTACCAGCCCTTTCAAGCTTAACATCCTTATCATTTATCGCCCTCTAGGTTCCCTCGGAGAGTTCATCAATGAGCTTGATGCCTTGATAAGCTCCTTTCCTGAGGACGGCTCACCTCTCACAGTTCTGGGCGACTTTAACCTCCCCACGTCTACCTTTGACTCATTCCTCTCTGCCTCCTTCTTTCCACTCCTCTCTCTTTTGACCTCACCCTCTCACCTTCCCCCTACTCACAAGGCAGGCAATACGCTCGACCTCATCTTTACTAGATGCTGTTCCTCCACTAACCTCATTGCAACTCCCCTCCAAGTCTCCGACCACTACCTTGTATCCTTTTCCTCTCGCTCTCATCCAACACTTCCCACACTGCCCCTACTCGGATGGTATCGAGCCGTCCCAACCTTCGCTCTCTCTTCCCCGCTACTCTCTCCTCTTCCATCCTATCATCTCTTCCCTCTGCTCAAACCTTCTCCAACCTATCTCCTGATTCTGCCTCCTCAACCCTCCTCTCCTCCCTTTCTGCATCCCTTGACTCTCTATGTCCCCTATCCTCCAGGTCGGCTCGGTCCTCCCTCCCGCTCCGTGGCTCGACGACTCATTGCGAGCTCACAGAACAGGGCTCCGGGCAGCCGAGCGGAAATGGAGGAAAACTCGCCTCCCTGCGGACCTGGCATCCTTTCACTCCCTCCTCTCTACATTTTCCTCCTCTGTCTCTGCTGCTAAAGCCACTTTCTACCACTCTAAATTCCAAGCATCTGCCTCTAACCCTGGGAAGCTCTTTGCCACCTTCTCCTCCCTCTTGAATCCTCCTCCCCTCCCCCTCCTCCCTCTCTGCAGATGACTTCGTCAACCATTTTGAAAAGAAGGTCGACGACATCCGATCCTCGTTTGCTAAGTCAAACGACACCGCTGGTTCTGCTCACACTGCCCTACCCTGTGCTCTGACCTCTTTCTCCCTCTCTCCAGATGACATCTCGCGTCTTGTGACGGCCGGCCGCCCAACAACCTGCCCGCTTGACCCTATCCCCTCCTCTCTTCTCCAGACCATCTCCGGTGACCTTCTCCCTTACCTCACCTCGCTCATCAACTCATCCCTGACCGCTGGCTACGTCCCTCCCGTCTTCAAGAGAGCGAGAGTTGCACCCCTTCTGAAAAAACCTACACTCGATCCCTCCGATGTCAACAACTACAGACCAGTATCCCTTCTTTCTTTTCTCTCCAAAACTCTTGAACGTGCCGTCCTTGGCCAGCTCTCCCGCTATCTCTCTCAGAATGACCTTCTTGATCCAAATCAGTCAGGTTTCAAGACTAGTCATTCAACTGAGACTGCTCTTCTCTGTATCACGGAGGCGCTCCGCACTGCTAAAGCTAACTCTCTCTCCTCTGCTCTCATCCTTCTAGACCTATCGGCTGCCTTCGATACTGTGAACCATCAGATCCTCCTCTCCACCCTCTCCGAGTTGGGCATCTCCGGCGCGGCCCACGCTTGGATTGCGTCCTACCTGACAGGTCGCTCCTACCAGGTGGCGTGGCGAGAATCCGTCTCCTCACCACGTGCTCTCACCACTGGTGTCCCCCAGGGCTCTGTTCTAGGCCCTCTCCTATTATCGCTATACACCAAGTCACTTGGCTCTGTCATAACCTCACATGGTCTCTCCTATCATTGCTATGCAGACGACACACAATTAATCTTCTCCTTTCCCCCTTCTGACGACCAGGTGGCGAATCGCATCTCTGCATGTCTGGCAGACATATCAGTGTGGATGACGGATCATCACCTCAAGCTGAACCTCGGCAAGACGGAGCTGCTCTTCCTCCCGGGAAGGACTGCCCGTTCCATGATCTCGCCATCACGGTTGACAACTCCATTGTGTCCTCGTCCCAGAGCGCTAAGAACCTTGGCGTGATCCTGGACAACACCCTGTCGTTCTCAAATAACATCAAGGCGGTGGCCCGTTCCTGTAGGTTCATGCTCTACAACATCCGCAGAGTACGACCCTGCCTCACACAGGAAGCGGCGCAGGTCCTAATCCAGGCACTTGTCATCTCCCGTCTGGATTACTGCAACTCGCTGTTGGCTGGGCTCCCTGCCTGTGCCATTAAACCCCTACAACTCATCCAGAACGCCGCAGCCCGTCTGGTGTTCAACCTTCCCAAGTTCTCTCACGTCACCCCGCTCCTCCGCTCTCTCCACTGGCTTCCAGTTGAAGCTCGCATCCGCTACAAGACCATGGTGCTTGCCTACGGAGCTGTGAGGGGAACGGCACCTCACTACCTCCAGGCTCTGATCAGGCCCTACACCCAAACAAGGGCACTGCGGTCATCCACCTCTGGCCTGCTCGCCTCCCTACCACTGAGGAAGTACAGTTCCCGCTCAGCCCAGTCAAAACTGTTCGCTGCTCTGGCCCCCCAATGGTGGAACAAACTCCCTCACGACGCCAGGACAGCGGAGTCAATCACCACCTTCCGGAGACACCTGAAACCCCACCTCTTTAAGGAATACCTAGGATAGGATAAAGTAATCCTTCTCCCCCCTTAAAAGACCTAGATGCACTATTGTAAAGTGGCTGTTCCACTGGATGTCATAAGGTGAAAGCACCAATTTGTAAGTCGCTCTGGATAAGAGCGTCTGCTAAATGACTTAAATGTAAATGTAAATGTTAGTGATCGGGGCTGAGAGGAGGGGGTATATATCCAGTATCCGTGCTGTGTGTTAGTGATCGGGGCTGAGAGGAGGGCATATATATCCAGTATCCGTGCTGTGTGTTTGTGATCGGGGCTGAGAGGAGGGCGTATATATCCAGTATCCGGGCTGTGTGTTTGTGATCGGGGCTGAGAGGAGGGCGTATATATCCAGTATCCGTGCTGTGTGTTAGTGATCGGGGCTGAGAGGAGGGGGTATATATCCAGTATCCGTGCTGTGTGTTAGTGATCGGGGCTGAGAGGAGGGGGTATATATCCAGTATCCGTGCTGTGTGTTAGTGATCGGGGCTGAGAGGAGGGCGTATATATCCAGTATCCGTGCTGTGTGTTAGTGATCGGGGCTGAGAGGAGGGCGTATATATCCAGTATCCGTGCTGTGTGTTAGTGATCGGGGCTGAGAGGAGGCGTATATATCCAGTATCCGTGCTGTGTGTTAGTGATCGGGCTGAGAGGAGGGCGTATATATCCAGTATCCGTGCTGTGTGTTAGTGATCGGGCTGAGAGGGAGGGGTATATATCCAGTATCCGTGCTGTGTGTTAGTGATCGGGGCTGAGAGGAGGGCATATATATCCAGTATCCGTGCTGTGTGTTTGTGATCGGGGCTGAGAGGAGGGGGTATATATCCAGTATCCGTGCTGTGTGTTAGTGATCGGGGCTGAGAGGAGGGGGTATATATCCAGTATCCGTGCTGTGTGTTAGTGATCGGGGCTGAGAGGAGGGCATATATATCCAGTATCCGTGCTGTGTGTTTGTGATCGGGGCTGAGAGGAGGGCGTATATATCCAGTATCCGGGCTGTGTGTTTGTGATCGGGGCTGAGAGGAGGGCGTATATATCCAGTATCCGTGCTGTGTGTTAGTGATCGGGGCTGAGAGGAGGGGTATATATCCAGTATCCGTGCTGTGTGTTAGTGATCGGGGCTGAGAGGAGGGGTATATATCCAGTATCCGTGCTGTGTGTTAGTGATCGGGCTGAGAGGAGGGGTATATATCCAGTATCCGTGCTGTGTGTTAGTGATCGGGGCTGAGAGGAGGGGCGTATATATCCAGTATCCGTGCTGTGTGTTAGTGATCGGGGCTGAGAGGAGGGCGTATATATCCAGTATCCGTGCTGTGTGTTAGTGATCGGGGCTGAGAGGAGGGTATATATCCAGTATCCGTGCTGTGTGTTAGTGATCGGGCTGAGAGGAGGGGGTATATATCCAGTATCCGTGCTGTGTGTTAGTGATCGGGGCTGAGAGGAGGGGGTATATATCCAGTATCCGTGCTGTGTGTTAGTGATCGGGGCTGAGAGGAGGGGGTATATATCCAGTATCCGTGCTGTGTGTTAGTGATCGGGGCTGAGAGGAGGGCGTATATATCCAGTATCCGTGCTGTGTGTTAGTGATCGGGGCTGAGAGGAGGGGGTATATATCCAGTATCCGTGCTGTGTGTTAGTGATCGGGGCTGAGAGGAGGGGGTATATATCCAGTATCCGTGCTGTGTGTTAGTGATCGGGGCTGAGAGGAGGGGGTATATATCCAGTATCCGTGCTATGTGTTAGTGATCGGGGCTGAGAGGAGGGCGTATATATCCAGTATCCGTGCTGTGTGTTAGTGATCGGGGCTGAGAGGAGGGCGTATATATCCAGTATCCGTGCTGTGTGTTAGTGATCGGGGCTGAGAGGAGGGGGTATATGTCCAGTATCCGTGCTGTGTGTTAGTGATCGGGGCTGAGAGGAGGGCGTATATATCCAGTATCCGTGCTGTGTGTTAGTGATCGGGGCTGAGAGGAGGGCGTATAAATCCAGTATCCGTGCTGTGTGTTAGTGATCGGGGCTGAGAGGAAGGCGTATATATCCAGTATCCGTGCTGTGTGTTAGTGATCGGGGCTGAGAGGAGGGCGTATATATCCAGTATCCGTGCTTTGTGTTAGTGATCGGGGCTGAGAGGAGGGCTTATATATCCAGTATCCGTGCTGTGTGTTAGTGATCAGGGCTGAGAGGAGGGCGTATATATCCAGGATCCGCGCTGTGTGTTACTGATCGGGGCTGAGAGGAGGGCGTATATATCCAGTATCCGTGCTGTGTGTTAGTGATCGGGGCTGAGAGGAGGGCGTATATATCCAGTATCCGTGCTGTGTGTTAGTGATCGGGCTGAGAGGAGGGCGTATATATCCAGTATCCGTGCTGTGTGTTAGTGATCGGGGCTGAGAGGAGGGTGTATATCCAGTATCCGTGCTGTGTGTTAGTGATCGGGGCTGAGAGGAGGGCGTATATATCCAGTATCCGCGCTGTGTGTTAGTGATCGGGGCTGAGAGGAGGGGGTATATATCCAGTATCCGTGCTGTGTGTTAGTGATCGGGGGCTGAGAGGAGGGGGTATATATCCAGTATCCGTGCTGTGTGTTAGTGATCGGGGCTGAGAGGAGGGCGTATATATCCAGTATCCGTGCTGTGTGTTAGTGATCGGGGCTGAGAGGAGGGCTTATATATCCAGTATCCGTGCTGTGTGTTAGTGATCAGGGCTGAGAGGAGGGCGTATATATCCAGGATCCGCGCTGTGTGTTAGTGATCGGGGCTGAGAGGAGGGCGTATATATCCAGTATCCGTGCTGTGTGTTAGTGATCGGGGCTGAGAGGAGGGCGTATATATCCAGTATCCGTGCTGTGTGTTAGTGATCAGGGCTGAGAGGAGGGCGTATATATCCAGTATCCGTGCTGTGTGTTAGTGATCGGACTGAGAGGAGGGCGTATATATCCAGTATCCGTGCTGTGTGTTAGTGATCGGGGCTGAGAGGAGGGGGTATATATCCAGTATCCGTGCTGTGTGTTAGTGATCGGGGCTGAGAGGAGGGGGTATATATCCAGTATCCGTGCTGTGTGTTAGTGATCGGGGCTGAGAGGAGGGGGTATATATCCAGTATCCGTGCTGTGTGTTAGTGATCGGGGCTGAGAGGAGGGCGTATATATCCAGTATCCGTGCTTTGTGTTAGTGATCGGGGCTGAGAGGAGGGCTTATATATCTAGTATCCGTGCTGTGTGTTAGTGATCAGGGCTGAGAGGAGGGCGTATATATCCAGTATCCGTGCTGTGTGTTAGTGATCGGGGCTGAGAGGAGGGCGTATATATCCAGTATCCGTGCTGTGTGTTAGTGATCGGGCTGAGAGGAGGGCGTATATATCCAGTATCCGTGCTGTGTGTTAGTGATCGGGGCTGAGAGGAGGGGGTATATATCCAGTATCCGTGCTGTGTGTTAGTGATCGGGGCTGAGAGGAGGGGGTATATATCCAGTATCCGTGCTGTGTGTTAGTGATCGGGCTGAGAGGAGGGGTATATATCCAGTATCCGTGCTGTGTGTTAGTGATCGGGGCTGAGAGGAGGGCGTATATATCCAGTATCCGTGCTGTGTGTTAGTGATCGGGGCTGAGAGGAGGGGGTATATATCCAGTATCCGTGCTGTGTGTTAGTGATCGGGGCTGAGAGGAGGGGTATATATCCAGTATCCGTGCTGTGTGTTAGTGATCGGGGCTGAGAGGAGGGCGTATATATCCAGTATCCGTGCTGTGTGTTAGTGATCGGGGCTGAGAGGAGGGCGTATATATCCAGTATCCGTGCTGTGTGTTAGTGATCGGGGCTGAGAGGAGGGCGTATATATCCAGTATCCGTGCTGTGTGTTAGTGATCGGGGCTGAGAGGAGGGCGTATATATCCAGTATCCGTGCTGTGTGTTAGTGATCGGGGCTGAGAGGAGGGCGTATAAATCCAGTATCCGTGCTGTGTGTTAGTGATCGGGCTGAGAGGAGGGCGTATATATCCAGTATCCGTGCTGTGTGTTAGTGATCGGGGCTGAGAGGAGGGCGTATATATCCAGTATCCGTGCTGTGTGTTAGTGATCGGGGCTGAGAGGAGGGCTATATATCCAGTATCCGTGCTGTGTGTTAGTGATCAGGGCTGAGATCGGGGCTGAAGGAGAGGGGCGTATATATCCAGTATCCGTGCTGTGTGTTAGTGATCGGGGCTGAGAGGAGGGCGTATATATCCAGTATCCGTGCTGTGTGTTAGTGATCGGGCTGAGAGGAGGGCGTATATATCCAGTATCCGTGCTGTGTGTTAGTGATCGGGCTGAGAGGAGGGCGTATATATCCAGTATCCGTGCTGTGTGTTAGTGATCGGGGCTGAGAGGAGGGCGTATATATCCAGTATCCGTGCTGTGTGTTAGTGATCGGGGCTGAGAGGAGGGCGTATATATCCAGTATCCGTGCTGTGTGTTAGTGATCGGGCTGAGAGGAGAGGGCGTATATATCCAGTATCCGTGCTGTGTGTTAGTGATCGGGGCTGAGAGGAGGCGTATATATCCAGTATCCGTGCTGTGTGTTAGTGATCGGGGCTGAGAGGAGGGGTATATCAGTATCCGTGCTGTGTGTTAGTGAGGGCTGAGAGGAGGGGTATATATCCAGTATCCGTGCTGTGTGTTAGTGATCGGGGCTGAGAGGAGGGGGTATATATCCAGTATCCGTGCTGTGTGTTAGTGATCGGGGCTGAGAGGAGGGGGTATATATCCAGTATCCGTGCTGTGTGTTAGTGATCGGGGGCTGAGAGGAGGGGTATATATCCAGTATCCGTGCTGTGTGTTAGTGATCGGGGCTGAGAGGAGGGCGTATATATCCAGTATCCGTGCTGTGTGTTAGTGATCGGGGCTGAGAGGAGGGGGTATATATCCAGTATCCGTGCTGTGTGTTAGTGATCGGGGCTGAGAGGAGGGGTATATATCCAGTATCCGTGCTGTGTGTTAGTGATCGGGGCTGAGAGGAGGGGGTATATATCCAGTATCCGTGCTGTGTGTTAGTGATCGGGGCTGAGAGGAGGGCGTATATATCCAGTATCCGTGCTGTGTGTTAGTGATCGGGGCTGAGAGGAGGGGTATATATCCAGTATCCGTGCTGTGTGTTAGTGATCGGGGCTGAGAGGAGGGGGTATATATCCAGTATCCGTGCTGTGTGTTAGTGATCGGGGCTGAGAGGAGGGGCATATATATCCAGTATCCGTGCTGTGTGTTTGTGATCGGGGCTGAGAGGAGGGGGTATATATCCAGTATCCGTGCTGTGTGTTTGTGATCGGGGCTGAGAGGAGGCGTATATATCCAGTATCCGTGCTGTGTGTTAGTGATCGGGGCTGAGAGGAGGCGTATATATCCAGTATCCGTGCTGTGTGTTAGTGATCAGGGGCTGAGAGGAGGGCGTATATATCCAGTATCCGTGCTGTGTGTTAGTGATCGGGGCTGAGAGGAGGGGTATATATCCAGTATCCGTGCTGTGTGTTAGTGATCGGGGCTGAGAGGAGGGGGTATATATCCAGTATCCGTGCTGTGTGTTAGTGATCGGGGCTGAGAGGAGGGGTATATATCCAGTATCCGTGCTGTGTGTTAGTGATCGGGGCTGAGAGGAGGGCGTATATATCCAGTATCCGTGCTGTGTGTTAGTGATCGGGGCTGAGAGGAGGGGTATATATCCAGTATCCGTGCTGTGTGTTAGTGATCGGGGCTGAGAGGAGGGCGTATATATCCAGTATCCGTGCTGTGTGTTAGTGATCGGGGCTGAGAGGAGGCGTATATATCCAGTATCCGTGCTGTGTGTTAGTGATCGGGGCTGAGAGGAGGGGGTATATATCCAGTATCCGTGCTGTGTGTTAGTGATCGGGGCTGAGAGGAGGGGGTATATATCCAGTATCCGTGCTGTGTGTTAGTGATCGGGGCTGAGAGGAGGGGTATATATCCAGTATCCGTGCTGTGTTAGTGATCGGGGCTGAGAGGAGGGGGTATATATCCAGTATCCGTGCTGTGTGTTAGTGATCGGGGCTGAGAGGAGGGGGTATATATCCAGTATCCGTGCTGTGTGTTAGTGATCGGGGCTGAGAGGAGGGGTATATCCAGTATCCGTGCTGTGTGTTAGTGATCGGGGCTGAGAGGAGGGGCGTATATATCCAGTATCCGTGCTGTGTGTTAGTGATCGGGGCTGAGAGGAGGGCGTATATATCCAGTATCCGTGCTGTGTGTTAGTGATCGGGGCTGAGAGGAGGGCGTATATATCCAGTATCCGTGCTGTGTGTTAGTGATCGGGCTGAGAGGAGGCGTATATATCCAGTATCCGTGCTGTGTGTTAGTGATCGGGGCTGAGAGGAGGGCGTATATATCCAGTATCCGTGCTGTGTGTTAGTGATCGGGGCTGAGAGGAAGGCGTATATATCCAGTATCCGTGCTGTGTGTTAGTGATCGGGGCTGAGAGGAGGCGTATATATCCAGTATCCGTGCTGTGTGTTAGTGATCGGGGCTGAGAGGAGGGCGTATATATCCAGTATCCGTGCTGTGTGTTAGTGATCGGGGCTGAGGAGGGCGTATATATCCAGTATCCGTGCTGTGTGTTAGTGATCGGGGCTGAGAGGAGGGCGTATATATCCAGTATCCGTGCTGTGTGTTAGTGATCGGGGCTGAGAGGAGGGCGTATATATCCAGTATCCGTGCTGTGTGTTAGTGATCGGGGCTGAGAGGAGCGTATATATCCAGTATCCGTGCTGTGTGTTAGTGATCGGGGCTGAGAGGAGGGGTATATATCCAGTATCCGTGCTGTGTGTTAGTGATCGGGGCTGAGAGGAGGGTATATATCCAGTATCCGTGCTGTGTGTTAGTGATCGGGGCTGAGAGGAGGGCGTATATATCCAGTATCCGTGCTGTGTGTTAGTGATCGGGGCTGAGAGGAGGGGCGTATATATCCAGTATCCGTGCTGTGTGTTAGTGATCGGGCTGAGAGGAGGGCGTATATATCCAGTATCCGTGCTGTGTGTTAGTGATCGGGGCTGAGAGGAGGCGTATATATCCAGTATCCGTGCTGTGTGTTAGTGATCGGGGCTGAGAGGAGGGCGTATATATCCAGTATCCGTGCTGTGTGTTAGTGATCAGGGCTGAGAGGAGGGCGTATATATCCAGTATCCGTGCTGTGTGTTAGTGATCGGGGCTGAGAGGAGGGCGTATATATCCAGTATCCGTGCTGTGTGTTAGTGATCGGGGCTGAGAGGAGGGCGTATATATCCAGTATCCGTGCTGTGTGTTAGTGATCGGGGCTGAGAGGAGGGGCGTATATATCCAGTATCCGTGCTGTGTGTTAGTGATCGGGGCTGAGAGGAGGGGTATATATCCAGTATCCGTGCTGTGTGTTAGTGATCGGGGCTGAGAGGAGGGGGTATATATCCAGTATCCGTGCTGTGTGTTAGTGATCGGGGCTGAGAGGAGGGCGTATATATCCAGTATCCGTGCTGTGTGTTAGTGATCGGGCTGAGAGGAGCGTATATATCCAGTATCCGTGCTGTGTGTTAGTGATCGGGGCTGAGAGGAGGGCGTATATATCCAGTATCCGTGCTGTGTGTTAGTGATCGGGGCTGAGAGGAGGGGCGTATATATCCAGTATCCGTGCTGTGTGTTAGTGATCGGGCTGAGAGGAGGGGTATATATCCAGTATCCGTGCTGTGTGTTAGTGATCGGGGCTGAGAGGAGGGGGTATATATCCAGTATCCGTGCTGTGTGTTAGTGATCGGGGCTGAGAGGAGGGGGTATATATCCAGTATCCGTGCTGTGTGTTAGTGATCGGGGCTGAGAGGAGGGGTATATATCCAGTATCCGTGCTGTGTGTTAGTGATCGGGGCTGAGAGGAGGGCGTATATATCCAGTATCCGTGCTGTGTGTTAGTGATCGGGGCTGAGAGGAGGGGGTATATATCCAGTATCCGTGCTGTGTGTTAGTGATCGGGGCTGAGAGGAGGGGGTATATATCCAGTATCCGTGCTGTGTGTTAGTGATCGGGGCTGAGAGGAGGGGGTATATATCCAGTATCCGTGCTGTGTGTTAGTGATCGGGGCTGAGAGGAGGCGTATATATCCAGTATCCGTGCTGTGTGTTAGTGATCGGGGCTGAGAGGAGGGCGTATATATCCAGTATCCGTGCTGTGTGTTAGTGATCGGGGCTGAGAGGAGGGGGTATATATCCAGTATCCGTGCTGTGTGTTAGTGATCGGGGCTGAGAGGAGGGCGTATATATCCAGTATCCGTGCTGTGTGTTAGTGATCGGGGCTGAGAGGAGGGCGTATATATCCAGTATCCGTGCTGTGTGTTAGTGATCGGGGCTGAGAGGAGGGCGTATATATCCAGTATCCGTGCTTTGTGTTAGTGATCGGGGCTGAGAGGAGGGCTTATATATCCAGTATCCGTGCTGTGTGTTAGTGATCAGGGCTGAGAGGAGGCTTATATATCCAGTATCCGTGCTGTGTGTTAGTGATCGGGGCTGAGAGGAGGGCGTATATATCCAGGATCCGTGCTGTGTGTTAGTGATCGGGGCTGAGAGGAGGGCGTATATATCCAGTATCCGTGCTGTGTGTTAGTGATCGGGCTGAGAGGAGGCGTATATATCCAGTATCCGCTGTGTGTTAGTGATCGGGTGAGAGAGGGCGTATATATCCAGTATCGCTGTGTGTTAGTGATCGGGGGGCTGAGAGGGCGTATATATCCAGTATCCGTGCTGTGTGTTAGTGATCGGGGCTGAGAGGAGGCGTATATATCCAGTATCCGTGCCTGTGTGTTAGTGATCGGGGGCTGAGAGGAGGGCGTATATATCCAGTATCCGTGCTGTGTGTTAGTGATCGGGCTGAGAGGAGGGGTATATATCCAGTATCCGTGCTGTGTGTTAGTGATCGGGCTGAGAGGAGGGGGTATATATCCAGTATCCGTGCTGTGTGTTAGTGATCGGGGCTGAGAGGAGGGGTATATATCCAGTATCCGTGCTGTGTGTTAGTGATCGGGGCTGAGAGGGGGGTATATATCCAGTATCCGTGCTGTGTGTTAGTGATCGGGGCTGAGAGGAGGGCGTATATATCCAGTATCCGTGCTGTGTGTTAGTGATCGGGGCTGAGAGGAGGGGGTATATATCCAGTATCCGTGCTGTGTGTTAGTGTTTGGGGCTGAGAGGAGGGGTATATATCCAGTATCCGTGCTGTGTGTTAGTCCGGGCTGCTCCAGTATCCGTGCTGTGTGTTAGTGATCGGGCTGAGAGGAGGGCGTATATATCCAGTATCCGTGCTGTGTGTTAGTGATCGGGGCTGAGAGGATGGCGTATATATCCAGTATCCGTGCTGTGTGTTAGTGATCGGGGCTGAGAGGAGGCGTATATATCCAGTATCCGTGCTGTGTGTTAGTGATCGGGGCTGAGAGAGGAGGCGTATATATCCAGTATCCGTGCTGTGTGTTAGTGATCGGGCTGAGAGGAAGGGCGTATATATCCAGTATCCGTGCTGTGTGTTAGTGATCGGGGCTGAGAGGAGGGCGTATATATCCAGTATCCGTGCTTGTGTTAGTGATCGGGGCTGAGAGGAGGGCGTATATATCCAGTATCCGTGCTGTGTGTTAGTGATCGGGGCTGAGAGGAGGGCGTATATATCCAGTATCCGTGCTGTGTGTTAGTGATCGGGGCTGAGAGGAGGGCGTATATCCAGTATCCGTGCTGTGTGTTAGTGATCGGGCTGAGAGGAGGGCGTATATATCCAGTATCCGTGCTGTGTTAGTGATCGGGGCTGAGAGGAGGGCGTATATATCCAGTATCCGTGCTGTGTGTTAGTGATCGGGGCTGAGAGGAGGGCGTATATATCCAGTATCCGTGCTGTGTGTTAGTGATCGGGGCTGAGAGGAGGGCGTATATATCCAGTATCCGTGCTGTGTGTTAGTGAGAGGAGGGGGCTGAGAGGAGGGCGTATATATCCAGTATCCGTGCTGTGTGTTAGTGATCGGGGGCTGAGAGGAGGGCGTATATATCCAGTATCCGTGCTGTGTGTTAGTGATCGGGCTGAGAGGAGGGGGTATATATCCAGTATCCGTGCTGTGTGTTAGTGATCGGGGCTGAGAGGAGGGGGTATATATCCAGTATCCGTGCTGTGTGTTAGTGATCGGGGCTGAGAGGAGGGTGTATATCCAGTATCCGTGCTGTGTGTTAGTGATCGGGGCTGAGAGGAGGGCGTATATATCCAGTATCCGTGCTGTGTGTTAGTGATCGGGGCTGAGAGGAGGGCGTATATATCCAGTATCCGTGCTGTGTGTTAGTGATGGGGCTGAGAGGAGGGCGTATATATCCAGTATCCGTGCTGTGTGTTAGTGATCGGGCTGAGAGGAGGGCGTATATATCCAGTATCTGTGCTGTGTGTTAGTGATCGGGGCTGAGAGGAGGGCGTATATATCCAGTATCCGTGCTGTGTGTTAGTGATCGGGCTGAGAGGAGGGCGTATATATCCAGTATCCGTGCTGTGTGTTAGTGATCAGGGGGCTGAGAGGAGGCGTATATATCCAGTATCCGTGCTGTGTGTTAGTGATCGGGCTGAGAGGAGGGTGTATATCCAGTATCCGTGCTGTGTGTTAGTGATCGGGCTGAGAGGAGGGCGTATATATCCAGTATCCGTGCTGTGTTAGTGATCGGGCTGAGAGGAGTCCAGATCGGGGCTGAGAGGAGGGCGTATATATCCAGTATCCGTGCTGTGTGTTAGTGATCGGGGCTGAGAGGAGGGCGTATATATCCAGTATCCGTGCTGTGTGTTAGTGATCGGGCTGAGAGGAGGGCGTATATATCCAGTATCCGTGCTGTGTGTTAGTGATCGGGGCTGAGAGGAGGGCGTATATATCCAGTATCCGCTGCTGTGTGTTAGTGATCGGGCTGAGAGGAGGGCGCATATATATCCAGTATCCGTGCTGTGTGTTAGTGATCGGGCTGAGAGGAGGGCGTATATATCCAGTATCCGCGCTGTGTGTTAGTGATCGGGCTGAGAGGAGGCGCAGTATCCGCTGTGTGTTAGTATCCAGTATCCAGTATCCGCTGTGTGTTAGTGATCGGGGCTGAGAGGAGGGCGTATATATCCAGTATCCGTGCTGTGTGTTAGTGATCGGGGCTGAGAGGAGGGGTATATATCCAGTATCCGTGCTGTGTGTTAGTGATCGGGGCTGAGAGGAGGCGTATATATCCAGTATCCGTGCTGTGTGTTAGTGATCGGGCTGAGAGGAGGGCGTATATCCAGTATCCGTGCTGTGTGTTAGTGATCGGGGCTGAGAGGAGGCGTATATATCCAGTATCCGTGCTGTGTGTTAGTGATCGGGGCTGAGAGGAGGGCTTATATATCCAGTATCCGTGCTTTGTGTTAGTGATCAGGGCTGAGAGGAGGGCGTATATATCCAGGATCCGCTGTGTGTTACTGATCGGGGCTGAGAGGAGGGCGTATATATCCAGGATCCGTGCTGTGTGTTAGTGATCGGGGCTGAGAGGAGGGCGTATATATCCAGTATCCGTGCTGTGTGTTAGTGATCGGGCTGAGAGGAGGGCGTATATATCCAGTATCCGTGCTGTGTGTTAGTGATCGGGGCTGAGAGGAGGGGTATATATCCAGTATCCGTGCTGTGTGTTAGTGATCGGGGCTGAGAGGAGGTATATATATATCCCAGTATCCTGAGAGGAGGGTGCTGTGTGTTAGTGATCGGGGGCTGAGAGGAGGGCGTATATATCCAGTATCCGTGCTGTGTGTTAGTGATCGGGGCTGAGAGGAGGGGTATATATCCAGTATCCGTGCTGTGTGTTAGTGATCGGGGCTGAGAGGAGGGGTATATATCCAGTATCCGTGCTGTGTGTTAGTGATCGAGGCTGAGAGGAGGGGTATATATCCAGTATCCGTGCTGTGTGTTAGTGATCGGGGCTGAGAGGAGGGCGTATATATCCAGTATCCGTGCTGTGTGTTAGTGATCGGGGCTGAGAGGAGGGGGTATATATCCAGTATCCGTGCTGTGTGTTAGTGATCGGGGCTGAGAGGAGGGCGTATATCTCCAGTATCCGTGCTGTGTGTTAGTGATTGGGGCTGAGAGGAGGGCGTATATATCCAGTATCCGTGCCGTGTGTTAGTGATCGGGGCTGAGAGGAGGGCGTATATATCCAGTATCTGTGCCGTGTGTTAGTGATCGGGGCTGAGAGGAGGGCGTATATATCCAGTATCTGTGCTGTGTGTTAGTGATCGGGGCTGAGAGGAGGGCGTATATATCCAGTATCCGTGCTGTGTGTTAGTGATCGGGGCTGAGAGGAGGGCGTATATATCCAGTATCCGTGCTGTGTGTTAGTGATCGGGGCTGAGAGGAGGGTGTATATCCAGTATCCGTGCTGTGTGTTAGTGATCGGGGCTGAGAGGAGGGCGTATATATCCAGTATCCGTGCTGTGTGTTAGTGATCGGGGCTGAGAGGAGGGCGTATATATCCAGTATCCGTGCTGTGTGTTAGTGATCGGGGCTGAGAGGAGGGCGTATATATCCAGTATCCGCGCTGTGTGTTAGTGATCGGGGCTGAGAGGAGGGCGTATATATCCAGGATCCGCGCTGTGTGTTAGTGATCGGGGCTGAGAGGAGGGCATATATATCCACTATCCGCGCTGTGTGTTAGTGATCGGGGCTGAGAGGAGGGCGTATATATCCAGTATCCGTGCTGTGTGTTAGTGATCGGGCTGAGAGGAGGGCGTATATATCCAGTATCCGCGCTGTGTGTTAGTGATCGGGGCTGAGAGGAGGGCGTATATATCCAGTATCCGCGCTGTGTGTTAGTGATCGGGGCTGAGAGGAGGGCGTATATATCCAGTATCCGTGCTGTGCGTTAGTGATCGGGGCTGAGAGGAGGGCGTATATATCCAGTATCCGTGCCTTGTGTTAGTGATCGGGGCTGAGAGGAGGGCGTATATATCCAGTATCCGTGCTGTGTGTTAGTGATCGGGGCTGAGAGGAGGGCGTATATATCCAGTATCCGTGCTGTGTGTTAGTGATCGGGGCTGAGAGGAGGGCGTATATATCCAGTATCCGTGCTGTGTGTTAGTGATCGGGGCTGAGAGGAGGGTGTATATCCAGTATCCGTGCTGTGTGTTAGTGATCGGGGGCTGAGAGGAGGGCGTATATATCCAGTATCCGTGCTGTGTGTTAGTGATCGGGCTGAGAGGAGGGTGTATATCCAGTATCCGTGCTGTGTGTTAGTGATCGGGGCTGAGAGGAGGGAGTATATATCCAGTATCCGTGCTGTGTGTTAGTGATCGGGCTGAGAGGAGGCGTATATATCCAGTATCCGCGCTGTGTGTTAGTGATCGGGCTGAGAGGAGGGCGTATATATCCAGTATCCGTGCTGTGTGTTAGTGATCGGGCTGAGAGGAGGGTGTATATCCAGTATCCCGCTGTGTGTTAGTGATCGGGGCTGAGAGGAGGGCGTATATATCCAGTATCCGCTGTGTGTTAGTGATCGGGGCTGAGAGGAGGCGTATATATCCAGTATCCGCGCTGTGTGTTAGTGATCGGGGCTGAGAGGAGGGCGTATATATCCACTATCCCGCTGTGTGTTAGTGATCGGGGCTGAGAGGAGGGCGTATATATCCAGTATCCGTGCTGTGTGTTAGTGATCGGGCTGAGAGGAGGGTGTATATATCCAGTATCCCGCTGTGTGTTAGTGATCGGGCTGAGAGGAGGGCGTATATATCCAGTATCCGCGCTGTGTGTTAGTGATCGGGGCTGAGAGGAGGGCGTATATATCCAGTATCCGTGCTGTGTGTTAGTGATCGGGGCTGAGAGGAGGGCGTATATATCCAGTATCCGTGCCTTGTGTTAGTGATCGGGGCTGAGAGGAGGGCGTATATATCCAGTATCCGTGCTGTGTGTTAGTGATCGGGGCTGAGAGGAGGGCGTATATATCCAGTATCCGTGCTGTGTGTTAGTGATCGGGGCTGAGAGGAGGGGGTATATATCCAGTATCCGTGCTGTGTGTTAGTGATCGGGGCTGAGAGGAGGGCGTATATATCCAGTATCCGTGCTGTGTGTTAGTGATCGGGGCTGAGAGGAGGGGTTATATATCCAGTATCCGTGCTGTGTGTTAGTGATCGGGGCTGAAAGGAGGGCGTATATATCCAGTATCCGTGCTGTGTGTTAGTGATCGGGGCTGAAAAGAGGGCGTATATATCCAGCATCCGTGCTGTGTGTTAGTGATCGGGGCTGAGAGGAGGGCGTATATATCCAGTATCCGTGCTCTGTGTTAGTGATCGGGGCTGAGAGGAGGGGGTATATATCCAGTATCCGTGCTGTGTGTTAGTGATCGGGGCTGAGAGGAGGGTGTATATCCAGTATCCGTGCTGTGTGTTAGTGATCGGGGCTGAGAGGAGGGCGTATACATCCAGTATCCGCGCTGTGTGTTAGTGATCGGGGCTGAGAGGAGGGCGTATATATCCAGTATCCGCGCTGTGTGTTAGTGATCGGGGCTGAGAGGAGGGCGTATATATCCAGTATCCGCGCTGTGTGTTAGTGATCGGGGCTGAGAGGAGGGCGTATATATCCAGTATCCGTGCTGTGTGTTAGTGATCGGGCTGAGAGGAGGGCGTATATATCCAGTATCCGCGCTGTGTGTTAGTGATCGGGGCTGAGAGGAGGGCGTATATATCCAGTATCCGCGCTGTGTGTTAGTGATCGGGGCTGAGAGGAGGGCGTATATATCCAGTATCCGTGGCGTGTGTTAGTGATCGGGGCTGAGAGGAGGGCGTATATATCCAGTATCCGTGCCGTGTGTTAGTGATCGGGGCTGAGAGGAGGGCGTATATATCCAGTATCCGTGCTGTGTGTTAGTGATCGGGGCTGAGAGGAGGACGTATATATCCAGTATCCGTGCTGTGTGTTAGTGATCGGGGCTGAGAGGAGGGCGTATATATCCAGTATCCGTGCTGTGTGTTAGTGATCAGGGCTGAGAGGAGGGCGTATATATCCAGTATCCGTGCTGTGTGTTAGTGATCGGGCTGAGAGGAGGGTGTATATCCAGTATCCGTGCTGTGTGTTAGTGATCGGGGCTGAGAGGAGGGCGTATACATCCAGTATCCCGCTGTGTTAGTGATCGGGGCTGAGAGGAGGGCGTATATATCCAGTATCCGCTGTGTGTGTGTTAGTATATATCCAGTATCGTGTGTTAGTGAGGGCTGAGAGGGGCGTATATATCCAGTATCCGTGCTGTGTGTTAGTGATCGGGCTGAGAGGAGGGCGTATATATCCAGTATCCGCGCTGTGTGTTAGTGATCGGGGCTGAGAGGAGGGCGTATATATCCAGTATCCGTGCTGTGTGTTAGTGATCGGGGCTGAGAGGAGGGGGTATATATCCAGTATCCGTGCTGTGTGTTAGTGATCGGGGCTGAGAGGAGGGCGTATATATCCAGTATCCGTGCTGTGTGTTAGTGATCGGGGCTGAGAGGAGGGGTTATATATCCAGTATCCGTGCTGTGTGTTAGTGATCGGGGCTGAAAGGAGGGCGTATATATCCAGTATCCGTGCTGTGTGTTAGTGATCGGGGCTGAAAAGAGGGCGTATATATCCAGCATCCGTGCTGTGTGTTAGTGATCGGGGCTGAGAGGAGGGCGTATATATCCAGTATCCGCGCTGTGTGTTAGTGATCGGGGCTGAGAGGAGGGCGTATATATCCAGTATCCGCGCTGTGTGTTAGTGATCGGGGCTGAGAGGAGGGCGTATATATCCAGTATCCGTGGCGTGTGTTAGTGATCGGGGCTGAGAGGAGGGCGTATATATCCAGTATCCGTGCCGTGTGTTAGTGATCGGGGCTGAGAGGAGGGCATATATATCCAGTATCTGTGCTGTGTGTTAGTGATCGGGGCTGAGAGGAGGACGTATATATCCAGTATCCGTGCTGTGTGTTAGTGATCGGGGCTGAGAGGAGGGCGTATATATCCAGTATCCGTGCTGTGTGTTAGTGATCAGGGCTGAGAGGAGGGCGTATATATCCAGTATCCGTGCTGTGTGTTAGTGATCGGGGCTGAGAGGAGGGTGTATATCCAGTATCCGTGCTGTGTGTTAGTGATCGGGGCTGAGAGGAGGGCGTATACATCCAGTATCCGCGCTGTGTGTTAGTGATCGGGGCTGAGAGGAGGGCGTATATATCCAGTATCCGCGCTGTGTGTTAGTGATCGGGGCTGAGAGGAGGGCGTATATATCCAGTATCCGCGCTGTGTGTTAGTGATCGGGGCTGAGAGGAGGGCGTATATATCCAGTATCCGTGCTGTGTGTTAGTGATCGGGCTGAGAGGAGGGCGTATATATCCAGTATCCGCGCTGTGTGTTAGTGATCGGGGCTGAGAGGAGGGCGTATATATCCAGTATCCGCTGTGTGTTAGTGATCGGGGCTGAGAGGAGGGCGTATATATCCAGTATCCGTGCTGTGTGTTAGTGATCGGGGCTGAGAGGAGGGCGTATATATACAGTATCCGTGCTGTGTGTTAGTGATCGGGGCTGAGAGAAGGGCGTATATGTCCAGTATCCGTGCTGTGTGTTAGTGATCGGGGCTGAGAGGAGGGCGTATATATCCAGTATCCGTGCCTTGTGTTAGTGATCGGGGCTGAGAGGAGGGCGTATATATCCAGTATCTGTGCTGTGTGTTAGTGATCGGGGCTGAGAGGAGTGCGTATATATCCAGTATCCGTGCTGTGTGTTAGTGATCGGGGCTGAGAGGAGGGCGTATATATCCAGTATCCGTGCTGTGTGTTAGTGATCAGTGCTGAGAGGAGGCGTATATATCCAGTATCCGTGCTGTGTGTTAGTGATCGGGGCTGAGAGGAGGGTGTATATCCAGTATCCGTGCTGTGTGTTAGTGATCGGGGCTGAGAGGAGGGCGTATACATCCAGTATCCGCGCTGTGTGTTAGTGATCGGGGCTGAGAGGAGGGCGTATATATCCAGTATCCGCGCTGTGTGTTAGTGATCGGGGCTGAGAGGAGGGCGTATATATCCAGTATCCGTGCTGTGTGTTAGTGATCGGGCTGAGAGGAGGGCGTATATATCCAGTATCCCGCTGTGTGTTAGTGATCGGGGCTGAGAGGAGGGCGTATATATCCAGTATCCGCGCTGTGTGTTAGTGATCGGGCTGAGAGGAGGGCGTATATATCCAGTATCGCTGTGTGTTAGTGATCGGGGCTGAGAGGAGGGGGTATATATCCAGTATCCGTGCTGTGTGTTAGTGATCGGGGCTGAGAGGAGGGCGTATATATCCAGTATCCGTGCTGTGTGTTAGTGATCGGGCTGAGAGGAGGGCGTATATATCCAGTATCCGTGCCGTGTGTTAGTGATCGGGGCTGAGAGGAGGGCGTATATATCCAGTATCCGTGCTGTGTGTTAGTGATCGGGGCTGAGAGGAGGGCGTATATATCCAGTATCCGTGCTGTGTGTTAGTGATCAGGGCTGAGAGGAGGGCGTATATATCCAGTATCCGTGCTGTGTGTTAGTGATCGGGGCTGAGAGGAGGGTGTATATCCAGTATCCGTGCTGTGTGTTAGTGATCGGGGCTGAGAGGAGGGCGTATACATCCAGTATCCGCGCTGTGTGTTAGTGATCGGGGCTGAGAGGAGGGCGTATATATCCAGTATCCGCGCTGTGTGTTAGTGATCGGGGCTGAGAGGAGGGCGTATATATCCAGTATCCGCGCTGTGTGTTAGTGATCGGGGCTGAGAGGAGGGCGTATATATCCAGTATCCGCGCTGTGTGTTAGTGATCGGGGCTGAGAGGAGGGGGTATATATCCAGTATCCGTGCTGTGTGTTAGTGATCGGGGCTGAGAGGAGGGCGTATATATCCAGTATCCGTGCTGTGTGTTAGTGATCGGGCTGAGAGGAGGGCGTATATATCCAGTATCCGTGCCGTGTGTTAGTGATCGGGGCTGAGAGGAGGGCGTATATATCCAGTATCCGTGCTGTGTGTTAGTGATCGGGGCTGAGAGGAGGGCGTATATATCCAGTATCCGTGCTGTGTGTTAGTGATCAGGGCTGAGAGGAGGGCGTATATATCCAGTATCCGTGCTGTGTGTTAGTGATCGGGGCTGAGAGGAGGGTGTATATCCAGTATCCGTGCTGTGTGTTAGTGATCGGGGCTGAGAGGAGGGCGTATACATCCAGTATCCGCGCTGTGTGTTAGTGATCGGGGCTGAGAGGAGGGCGTATATATCCAGTATCCGCGCTGTGTGTTAGTGATCGGGAGAGGAGGGCGTATATATCCAGTATCCGCGCTGTGTGTTAGTGATCGGGGCTGAGAGGAGGGCGTATACATCCAGTATCCGCGCTGTGTGTTAGTGATCGGGGCTGAGAGGAGGGCGTATATATCCAGTATCCGCGCTGTGTGTTAGTGATCGGGGCTGAGAGGAGGGCGTATATATCCAGTATCCGCGCTGTGTGTTAGTGATCGGGGCTGAGAGGAGGGCGTATATATCCAGTATCCGTGCTGTGTGTTAGTGATCGGGCTGAGAGGAGGGCGTATATATCCAGTATCCGCTGTGTGTTAGTGATCGGGGCTGAGAGGAGGGGCGTATATATCCAGTATCACGCTGTGTGTTAGTGATCGGGGCTGAGAGGAGGGCGTATATATCCAGTATCCGTGCTGTGTGTTAGTGATCGGGGCTGAGAGGAGGGCGTATATATACAGTATCCGTGCTGTGTGTTAGTGATCGGGGCTGAGAGGAGGGCGTATATGTCCAGTATCCGTGCTGTGTGTTAGTGATCGGGGCTGAGAGGAGGGCGTATATATCCAGTATCCGTGCCTTGTGTTAGTGATCGGGGCTGAGAGGAGGGCGTATATATCCAGTATCCGTGCCGTGTGTTAGTGATCGGGGCTGAGAGGAGGGCGTATATATCCAGTATCTGTGCTGTGTGTTAGTGATCGGGGCTGAGAGGAGGGCGTATATATCCAGTATCCGTGCTGTGTGTTAGTGATCGGGGCTGAGAGGAGGGCGTATATATCCAGTATCCGTGCTGTGTGTTAGTGATCAGGGCTGAGAGGAGGGCGTATATATCCAGTATCCGTGCTGTGTGTTAGTGATCGGGGCTGAGAGGAGGGTGTATATCCAGTATCCGTGCTGTGTGTTAGTGATCGGGGCTGAGAGGAGGGCGTATACATCCAGTATCCGCGCTGTGTGTTAGTGATCTGGGCTGAGAGGAGGGCGTATATATCCAGTATCCGCGCTGTGTGTTAGTGATCGGGGCTGAGAGGAGGGCGTATATATCCAGTATCCGCGCTGTGTGTTAGTGATCGGGGCTGAGAGGAGGGCGTATATATCCAGTATCCGTGCTGTGTGTTAGTGATCGGGCTGAGAGGAGGGCGTATATATCCAGTATCCGCGCTGTGTGTTAGTGATCGGGGCTGAGAGGAGGGCGTATATATCCAGTATCCGCGCTGTGTGTTAGTGATCGGGGCTGAGAGGAGGGCGTATATATCCAGTATCCGTGCTGTGTGTTAGTGATCGGGGCTGAGAGGAGGGCGTATATATACAGTATCCGTGCTGTGTGTTAGTGATCGGGGCTGAGAGGAGGGCGTATATGTCCAGTATCCGTGCTGT
Organism: Oncorhynchus nerka; assembly: GCF_034236695.1. Classification (NCBI taxonomy): domain Eukaryota; kingdom Metazoa; phylum Chordata; class Actinopteri; order Salmoniformes; family Salmonidae; genus Oncorhynchus; species Oncorhynchus nerka. Next base: position 17,238,525 of record NC_088406.1, on the reverse strand, counting down.
GTGTTAGTGATCGGGGCTGAGAGGAGGGCGTATATATCCAGTATCCGTGCTGTGTGTTAGTGATCGGGGCTGAGAGGAGGGGGTATATATCCAGTATCCGTGCTGTGTGTTAGGGATCGGGGCTGAGAGGAGGGGGTATATATCCAGTATCCGTGCTGTGTGTTAGTGATCGGGGCTGAGAGGAGGGGGTATATATCCAGTATCCGTGCTGTGTGTTAGTGATCGGGCTGAGAGGAGGGCGTATATATCCAGTATCCGTGCTGTGTGTTAGTGATCGGGCTCAGAGGAGGGTGTATATATCCAGTATCCGTGCTGTGTGTTAGTGATCGGGCTGAGAGGAGGGCGTATATATCCAGTATCCGTGCTGTGTGTTAGTGATCGGGCTGAGAGGAGGGTGTATATATCCAGTATCCGTGCTGTGTGTTTGTGATCGGGGCTGAGAGGAGGGCGTATATATCCAGTATCCGTGCTGTGTGTTAGTGATCTGGGCTGAGAGGAAGGCGTATATATCCAGTATCCGTGCTGTGTGTTAGTGATCAGGGCTGAGAGGAGGGCGTATATATCCAGTATCCGTGCTGTGTGTTAGTGATCGGGCTGAGAGGAGGGTGTATATATCCAGTATCCGTGCTGTGTGTTTGTGATCGGGGCTGAGAGGAGGGTGTATATATCCAGTATCCGTGCTGTGTGTTTGTGATCGGGCTGAGAGGAGGGCGTATATATCCAGTATCCGTGCTGTGTGTTTGTGATCGGGGCTGAGAGGAGGGCGTATATCCAGTATCCGTGCTGTGTGTTAGTGATCGGGGCTGAGAGGAGGGCGTATATATCCAGTATCCGTGCTCTGTGTTAGTGATCGGGGCTGAGAGGAGGGGGTATATATCCAGTATCCGTGCTCTGTGTTAGTGATCGGGGCTGAGAGGAGGGGGTATATATCCAGTATCCGTGCTGTGTGTTAGTGATCGGGGCTGAGAGGAGGGCGTATATATCCAGTATCCGTGCCTTGTGTTAGTGATCGGGGCTGAGAGGAGGGCGTATATATCCAGTATCCGTGCCTTGTGTTAGTGATCGGGGCTGAGAGGAGGGCGTATATATCCAGTATCCGTGCTGTGTGTTAGTGATCGGGGCTGAGAGGAGGGCGTATATATCCAGTATCCGTGCTGTGTGTTAGTGATCGGGCTGAGAGGAGGGCGCATATATCCAGTATCCGTGCTGTGTGTTAGTGATCGGGGCTGAGAGGAGGGGGTATATATCCAGTATCCGTGCTGTGTGTTAGTGATCGGGGCTGAGAGGAGGGCGTATATATCCAGTATCCGTGCCTTGTGTTAGTGATCGGGGCTGAGAGGAGGGCGTATATATCCAGTATCCGTGCCTTGTGTTAGTGATCGGGGCTGAGAGGAGGGCGTATATATCCAGTATCCGTGCTGTGTGTTAGTGATCGGGGCTGAGAGGAGGGCGTATATATCCAGTATCCGTGCTGTGTGTTAGTGATCGGGGCTGAGAGGAGGGCGCATATATCCAGTATCCGTGCTGTGTGTTAGTGATCGGGGCTGAGAGGAGGGCGTATATATCCAGTATCCGTGCTGTGTGTTAGTGATCGGGGCTGAGAGGAGGGCGTATAAATCCAGTATCCGTGCCGTGTGTTAGTGATCGGGGCTGAGAGGAGGGCGTATATATCCAGTATCCGTGCCGTGTGTTAGTGATCGGGGCTGAGAGGAGGGTGTATATCCAGTATCCGTGCTGTGTGTTAGTGATCGGGGCTGAGAGGAGGGCGTATATATCCAGTATCCGTGCTGTGTGTTAGTGATCGGGGCTGAGAGGAGGGTGTATATCCAGTATCCGTGCTGTGTGTTAGTGATCGGGGCTGAGAGGAGGGCGTATATATCCAGTATCCGTGCCTTGTGTTAGTGATCGGGGCTGAGAGGAGGGCGTATATATCCAGTATCCGTGCCTTGTGTTAGTGATCGGGGCTGAGAGGAGGGCGTATATATCCAGTATCCGTGCCGTGTGTTAGTGATCGGGGCTGAGAGGAGGGCGTATATTTCCAGTATCCGTGCCTTGTGTTAGTGATCGGGGCTGAGAGGAGGGCGTATATATCCAGTATCCGTGCTGTGTGTTAGTGATCGGGGCTGAGAGGAGGGCGTATATATCCAGTATCCGTGCCGTGTGTTAGTGATCGGGGCTGAGAGGAGGGCGTATATATCCAGTATCCGTGCTGTGTGTTAGTGATCGGGGCTGAGAGGAGGGTGTATATCCAGTATCCGTGCTGTGTGTTAGTGATCGGGGCTGAGAGGAGGGAGTATATATCCAGTATCCGTGCTGTGTGTTAGTGATCGGGGCTGAGAGGAGGGCGTATATATCCAGTATCCGCGCTGTGTGTTAGTGATCGGGGCTGAGAGGAGGGCGTATATATCCAGTATCCGTGCCGTTTGTTAGTGATCGGGGCTGAGAGGAGGGCGTATATATCCAGTGTCCGTGCTGTGTGTTAGTGATCGGGGCTGAGAGGAGGGCGTATATATCCAGTATCCGTGCTGTGTGTTAGTGATCGGGGCTGAGAGGAGGGCGTATATATCCAGTATCCGCGCTGTGTGTTAGTGATCGGGGCTGAGAGGAGGGCGTATATATCCAGTATCCGTGCTGTGTGTTAGTGATCGGGCTGAGAGGAGGGCGTATATATCCAGTATCCGCGCTGTGTGTTAATGATCGGGGCTGAGAGGAGGGCGTATATATCCAGTATCCGCGCTGTGTGTTAGTGATCGGGGCTGAGAGGAGGGCGTATATATCCAGTATCCGTGCCTTGTGTTAGTGATCGGGGCTGAGAGGAGGGCGTATATATCCAGTATCCGTGCCGTGTGTTAGTGATCGGGGCTGAGAGGAGGGCGTATATATCCAGTATCCGTGCTGTGTGTTAGTGATCGGGGCTGAGAGGAGGGTGTATATCCAGTATCCGTGCTGTGTGTTAGTGATCGGGGCTGAGAGGAGGGAGTATATATCCAGTATCCGTGCTGTGTGTTAGTGATCGGGGCTGAGAGGAGGGCGTATAACCAGTATCCGTGCTGTGTGTTAGTGATCGGGGCTGAGAGGAGGGCGTATATATCCAGTATCCGTGCTCTGTGTTCGTGATCGGGGCTGAGAGGAGGGCGTATATATCCAGTATCCGTGCTGTGTGTTAGTGATCGGGGCTGAGAGGAGGGCGTATATATCCAGTATCCGTGCCGTGTGTTAGTGATCGGGGCTGAGAGGAGGGCGTATATATCCAGTATCCCTGCTGTGTGTTAGTGATCGGGGCTGAGAGGAGGGTGTATATCCAGTATCCGTGCTGTGTGTTAGTGATCGGGGCTGAGAGGAGGGAGTATATATCCAGTATCCGTGCTGTGTGTTAGTGATCGGGGCTGAGAGGAGGGCGTATATATCCAGTATCCGCGCTGTGTGTTAGTGATCGGGGCTGAGAGGAGGCGTATATATCCAGTATCCCGCTGTGTGTTAGTGATCGGGGCTGAGAGGAGGGCGTATATATCCAGTATCCGTGCCGTGTGTTAGTGATCGGGGCTGAGAGGAGGGCGTATATATCCAGTGTCCGTGCTGTGTGTTAGTGATCGGGGCTGAGAGGAGGGCGTATATATCCAGTATCCGTGCTGTGTGTTAGTGATCGGGGCTGAGAGGAGGGCGTATATATCCAGTATCCGCGCTGTGTGTTAGTGATCGGGGCTGAGAGGAGGGCGTATATATCCAGTATCCGTGCTGTGTGTTAGTGATCGGGCTGAGAGGAGGGCGTATATATCCAGTATCCGCGCTGTGTGTTAATGATCGGGGCTGAGAGGAGGGCGTATATATCCAGTATCCGCGCTGTGTGTTAGTGATCGGGGCTGAGAGGAGGGCGTATATATCCAGTATCCGTGCTGTGTGTTAGTGATCGGGGCTGAGAGGAGGGGGTATATATCCAGTATCCGTGCTGTGTGTTAGTGATCGGGGCTGAGAGGAGGGCGTATATCCAGTATCCGTGCTGTGTGTTAGTGATCGGGGCTGAGAGGAGGGCGTATATATCCAGTATCCGTGCTCTGTGTTAGTGATCGGGGCTGAGAGGAGGGGGTATATATCCAGTATCCGTGCTGTGTGTTAGTGATCGGGGCTGAGAGGAGGGCGTATATATCCAGTATCCGTGCTGTGTGTTAGTGATCGGGGCTGAGAGGAGGGGGTATATATCCAGTATCCGTGCTGTGTGTTAGTGATCGGGGCTGGAAGGAGGGCGTATATATCCAGTATCCGTGCTGTGTGTTAGTGATCGGGGCTGAGAGGACGGCGTATATATCCAGTATCCGTGCTGTGTGTTAGTGATCGGGGCTGAGAGGAGGGCGTATATATCCAGTATCCGTGCTGTGTGTTAGTGATCGGGGCTGAGAGGAGGGCGTATATATCCAGTATCCGTGCTGTGTGTTAGTGATCGGGGCTGAGAGGAGGGCGTATATCCAGTATCCGTGCTGTGTGTTAGTGATCGGGGCTGAGAGGAGGGCGTATATATCCAGTATCCGTGCTCTGTGTTAGTGATCGGGGCTGAGAGGAGGGGGTATATATCCAGTATCCGTGCTGTGTGTTAGTGATCGGGGCTGAGAGGAGGGCGTATATATCCAGTATCCGTGCTGTGTGTTAGTGATCGGGGCTGAGAGGAGGGCGTATATATCCAGTATCCGTGCTGTGTGTTAGTGATCGGGGCTGAGAGGAGGGCGTATATATCCAGTATCCGTGCTGTGTGTTAGTGATCGGGGCTGAGAGGAGGGCGTATATATCCAGTATCCGTGCTGTGTGTTAGTGATCGGGGCTGAGAGGGCGTATATATCCAGTATCCGTGCTGTGTGTTAGTGATCGGGGCTGAGAGGAGGGCGTATATATCCAGTATCCGTGCTGTGTGTTAGTGATCGGGGCTGAGAGGAGGGCGTATATCCAGTATCCGTGCTGTGTGTTAGTGATCGGGGCTGAGAGGAGGGCGTATATATCCAGTGTCCGTGCTGTGCTGTCCTTCCTAACTACCTTCAGACGCAGACTGATAATGCCCTGCCCCTCCCCTTCCTGCCCCCCGGTCCCGCCCCTGTCCTCTGTGTGGACAGACAGACAGAGGGTGCAGCCTTTAGAGAGGAGCTCCTGCTCGTAGGCCGCTGTCAGTTGGATGACCACCTCCCACTCCCCCTGGTAACACAACAAACCAGACCAGTCAGGCCTAATACTGACACACGGCTCAACTCAAAACCAGTGCGACCTGTGTTTGGATTTGATTAAACAACTGATGAACCAGATGACATAATATACAGAAGTCTAGGATTTCTTCAGAAAAGCGGAGTATTTCTGACAGTTTGACCCTAATTGTTATCTGTTGAAGGTCTAATACAGCTGTTTTTATCTCAAATCATTTCTGGGTAACAATTAAGTACCTTATTGTGATTGTTTTCAATTCAAATGGTAAAAAAGAAACCAACATATCTTCTTAGCAAAGAGCAACTTCTCATGCAAGAATTTTGCCATGACTGTCTGGGAGTGGTCTGAGTGAGGGGCCTAATTGGAGGAGCCTAGTGGGAGGGATGGAGGTTTGAAACTTTGTTATTGGTCTATTAACTTATACCGCCTGGTGACGTCACCAAGGAGGGCAAAAATCCATCCAACCAAAACGGATTTGTCAAGCAGCTCTTACACTAAAAGGACGTTATTATCGTTGTCAATATTTCACAGAATTATTCCAACCTCAGTGGATATATAAATATATATATATATATATATATATAAATATAAATATATATATACAACACAGAAAAATCATGTCTGACTGCACTGGGCCTTTAACTCTCCTTATGTAGTCAGTAATGAAACAGAGGAGGAGACACGACTTGATTAGTGTAGTGTTAGCTAGCTACATAGCTAGCTACATAGTTGTCTTTGCTGTCTTCGTATCCAAGATAATTGTGTAGCTTAGAGTGTGGAGTCTTAGAGTGATAATTGCGTTATTATCGTATTTCGTCGCCCTCCTATCTGCCTAGCAGCTAGCCAGCTAGCATACGTTCACCGGCTACCGTAGCACTGTAGTAACTATCACACTCAACCGAACGACTTGATTAGTGTAGTATTAGATAGCTACATAGTTGTCTTTGCTGTCTTCGTATCCAAGATAATTGTGTAGTTTAGAGTGTGTAGTCTTAGAGTGATTATCTTAATTCACCGAGGTCAGCTAGCCAGCTATTTTGTCGTCCTTAACGTAGGAGACACTCCTAGCTAGCCAATAGCCAGCCAACGTCTACTGAATAGAACTTTCGCATTCCGGTCGCATTCCGTCGCTCCACAGGTAGTATCACTTTTTCATTTCATTTCATTACAGTCCCAACGGTGTGATTTGTTTGATCGTAGCTAGCTACATAGCTAGCTACATAGCCGTCTTTGTTTCAAAGATAATTGTGTAGTCTAGAGCGATTTTCTAGGTTAGCTAGCCAGCTATTGTCGTTCTCCTAACGCAACGTAACGTAACCAACACTGCTAGCTAGCCAGCTAGCTCCCGATAAGCAGCACTGTAGAAACTTCACACTCAACGGTACGACTTGAATAGGGTAGTGTCAACAACGCAGCTAGCCTACCCCAGCAGTACTCTATCATTTTAATCATTTTAGTCAATTAGATTCTTGCTACGTAAGCTTAACTTTCTGAACATTCGAGACGTGTAGTCCACTTGTCATTCCAATCTCCTCTGCATTAGCGTAGCCTCTTCTCTAGCCTGTCAACAATGTGTCTGTCTATCCCTGTTCTCTCCTCTCTGCACAGACCATACAAACGCTCCACACCGCATGGCCGCAGCCACCCTAATCTGGTGGTCCCAGCGCGCACGACCCACGTGGAGTTCCAGGTCTCCGGTAGCCTCTGGAACTGCCGATCTGCGGCCAACAAGGCAGAGTTCATCTCAGCCTATGCCTCCCTCCAGTCCTCGACTTCTTGGCTCTGACGGAAACATGGATCACCACAGACAACACCGCTACTCCTACTGCTCTCTCTTCGTCCGCCCACGTGCTCTCGCACACCCCGAGAGCTTCTGGTCAGCGGGGTGGTGGCACCGGGATCCTCATCTCTCCCAAGTGGTCATTCTCTCTTTCTCCCCTTACCCATCTGTCTATCGCCTCCTTTGAATTCCATGCTGTCACAGTTACCAGCCCTTTCAAGCTTAACATCCTTATCATTTATCGCCCTCCAGGTTCCCTCGGAGAGTTCATCAATGAGCTTGATGCCTTGATAAGCTCCTTTCCTGAGGACGGCTCACCTCTCACAGTTCTGGGCGACTTTAACCTCCCCACATCTACCTTTGACTCATTCCTCTCTGCCTCCTTCTTTCCACTCCTCTCCTCTTTTGACCTCACCCTCTCACCTTCCCCCTACTCACAAGGCAGGCAATACGCTCGACCTCATCTTTACTAGATGCTGTTCCTCCACTAACCTCATTGCAACTCACCTCCAAGTCTCCGACCACTACCTTGTATCCTTTTCCCTCTCGCTCTCATCCAACACTTCCCACACTGCCCCTACTCGGATGGTATCGCGCCGTCCCAACCTTCGCTCTCTCTCCCCCGCTACTCTCTCCTCTTCCATCCTATCATCTCTTCCCTCTGCTCAAACCTTCTCCAACCTATCTCCTGATTCTGCCTCCTCAACCCTCCTCTCCTCCCTTTCTGCATCCTTTGACTCTCTATGTCCCCTATCCTCCAGGCCGGCTCGGTCCTCCCCTCCCGCTCCGTGGCTCGACGACTCATTGCGAGCTCACAGAACAGGGCTCCGGGCAGCCGAGCGGAAATGGAGGAAAACTCGCCTCCCTGCGGACCTGGCATCCTTTCACTCCCTCCTCTCTACATTTTCCTCCTCTGTCTCTGCTGCTAAAGCCACTTTCTACCACTCTAAATTCCAAGCATCTGCCTCTAACCCTAGGAAGCTCTTTGCCACCTTCTCCTCCCTCTTGAATCCTCCTCCCTCCCCCCCCCTCCTCCCTCTCTGCAGATGACTTCGTCAACCATTTTGAAAAGAAGGTCGACGACATCCGATCCTCGTTTGCTAAGTCAAACGACACCGCTGGTTCTGCTCACACTGCCCTACCCTGTGCTCTGACCTCTTTCTCCCCTCTCTCTCCAGATGACATCTCGCGTCTTGTGACGGCCGGCCGCCCAACAACCTGCCCGCTTGACCCTATCCCCTCCTCTCTTCTCCAGACCATCTCCGGTGACCTTCTCCCTTACCTCACCTCGCTCATCAACTCATCCCTGACCGCTGGCTACGTCCCTCCCGTCTTCAAGAGAGCGAGAGTTGCACCCCTTCTGAAAAAACCTACACTCGATCCCTCCGATGTCAACAACTACAGACCAGTATCCCTTCTTTCTTTTCTCTCCAAAACTCTTGAACGTGCCGTCCTTGGCCAGCTCTCCCGCTATCTCTCTCAGAATGACCTTCTTGATCCAAATCAGTCAGGTTTCAAGACTAGTCATTCAACTGAGACTGCTCTTCTCTGTATCACGGAGGCGCTCCGCACTGCTAAAGCTAACTCTCTCTCCTCTGCTCTCATCCTTCTAGACCTATCGGCTGCCTTCGATACTGTGAACCATCAGATCCTCCTCTCCACCCTCTCCGAGTTGGGCATCTCTCGGCGCGGCCCACGCTTGGATTGCGTCCTACCTGACAGGTCGCTCCTACCAGGTGGCGTGGCGAGAATCCGTCTCCTCACCACGTGCTCTCACCACTGGTGTCCCCCAGGGCTCTGTTCTAGGCCCTCTCCTATTCTCGCTATACACCAAGTCACTTGGCTCTGTCATAACCTCACATGGTCTCTCCTATCATTGCTATGCAGACGACACACAATTAATCTTCTCCTTTCCCCCTTCTGACGACCAGGTGGCGAATCGCATCTCTGCATGTCTGGCAGACATATCAGTGTGGATGACGGATCATCACCTCAAGCTGAACCTCGGCAAGACGGAGCTACTCTTCCTCCCGGGGAAGGACTGCCCGTTCCATGATCTCGCCATCACGGTTGACAACTCCATTGTGTCCTCGTCCCAGAGCGCTAAGAACCTTGGCGTGATCCTGGACAACACCCTGTCGTTCTCAAATAACATCAAGGCGGTGGCCCGTTCCTGTAGGTTCATGCTCTACAACATCCGCAGAGTACGACCCTGCCTCACACAGGAAGCGGCGCAGGTCCTAATCCAGGCACTTGTCATCTCCCGTCTGGATTACTGCAACTCGCTGTTGGCTGGGCTCCCTGCCTGTGCCATTAAACCCCTACAACTCATCCAGAACGCCGCAGCCCGTCTGGTGTTCAACCTTCCCAAGTTCTCTCACGTCACCCCGCTCCTCCGCTCTCTCCACTGGCTTCCAGTTGAAGCTCGCATCCGCTACAAGACCATGGTGCTTGCCTACGGAGCTGTGAGGGGAACGGCACCTCACTACCTCCAGGCTCTGATCAGGCCCTACACCCAAACAAGGGCACTGCGTTCATCCACCTCTGGCCTGCTCGCCTCCCTACCACTGAGGAAGTACAGTTCCCGCTCAGCCCAGTCAAAACTGTTCGCTGCTCTGGCCCCCCAATGGTGGAACAAACTCCCTCACGACGCCAGGACAGCGGAGTCAATCACCACCTTCCGGAGACACCTGAAACCCCACCTCTTTAAGGAATACCTAGGATAGGATAAAGTAATCCTTCTCCCCTCCCCCCTTAAAAGACCTAGATGCACTATTGTAAAGTGGCTGTTCCACTGGATGTCATAAGGTGAAAGCACCAATTTGTAAGTCGCTCTGGATAAGAGCGTCTGCTAAATGACTTAAATGTAAATGTAAAGTAAGTGGGAGAGCTCTGCATGGACCCTTATTGTATGCTTTGAAAACGACTGAAGAGAAAAATATACATTCAGTGTGTGTACCTCATGTTTGATGGAGAGGGCTCCGCAGTGTGTGTGTGTGTGTGTGTGTGTGTGTGTGTGTGTGTGTGTGTGTGTGTGTGTGTTAGTTGAAGCAGACAAACACTAGTATGCTTTGAAAACGACTGAAGAGAAAAATATACATTCAGTGTGTGTACCTCATGTTTGATGGAGAGGGCTCCGCAGTGTGTGTGTGTGTGTGTGTGTGTGTGTACCTCATGTTTGAAGGAGAGGGATCCGCAGTGTGTGTATGTGTGTGTACCTCATGCTTGATGAAGAGGGCTCCGCAGTGTGTGTGTGTGTGTGTGTGTGTGTGTGTGTGTGTGTGTACCTCATATTTGAAGGAGTGGGCTCCATAGTGCAGGTTGTACCCTCCAGCCAGCAGGCCCACAGCGGAGTGATGTCATGCCTCTGCTTTGCCTAACGAGGGGAGAGAGACATGTAGGTTGGGATGATGGTGAGACATGTAGGTTGGGGTGATGGTGAGACATGTAGGTTGGGGTGATGGTGAGACGTGTAGGTTGGGGTGATGGTGAGACATGTAGGTTGGAGTGATGGTGAGACGTGTAGGTTGGGGTGATGGTGAGACATGTAGGTCTGGGTGATGGTAGGACATGTAGGTCTGGGTGATGGTGAGACATGTAGGTCGGGGTGATGGTGAGACGTGTAGGTCAGGGTGATGGTGAGACACGTAGGTCGGGGTGATGGTGAGACGTATAGGTTGGGTGGGAGACTCCCCAAACATATGGAAGAAGGTACTCTGGTCAGATGAGACTAAATTTGAGCTTTTTGGACATCATGGAAAACTCTATGTCCGGTGCAAACCCAACACCTCTCATCACCTCGAGAACACCATCCCCACAGTGAAGCATGGTGGTGGCAGCATCATGCTGTGGGGATGTTTTTCATTGGAAGGGACTGGGAAACTGGTCAGAATTTAAGGAATGATGGGTGGTGCTAAATACAGGGAAATTGTTGAGGGAAACCTGTTTCAGTCTTCCAGAGATTTGAGACTGGGACGGAGATTCACCTTCCAGCAGGACAATGTCCCTAAGAATACTGCTAAAGCAACACTCAAGTGGTTTAAGGGGAAGCATTTTAATGTCTTGGAATGGCCTAGTCAAAGCCCAGACCTCAATCCAATTGAGAATCTGTGGTATGACTTAAAGATTGCTGTACACCAGCGGAACCCATCCAACTTGAAGGAGCTGGAGCAGTTTTGCATTGAAGAATGGGCAAAAATCTCAGTGCTTATAGATACATACCCCAAGAGACTTGCAGCTGTAATTGCTGCAAAATGTGGCTCTACAAAGTATTGACTTTGGGGGGGGGTGGTGAATAGTTATGCACGCTCAAGTTTTCTCTTTTTTTGTCTTATTTATTGTTTGTTTCACAATAAAACATATTTGTCATCTTCAAAGTGGTAGGGATATTGTGTAAATCAAATGATACAAACCCCACAAAAATCCATTTTAATTCCAGGTTGTAAGGCAACAAAATGGAAAAAATGTCAAGGGGGGTGAATACTTTCTCAAGCCACTGTAGGTCGGAGGATGGTGAGACGTGTAGGTCGGAGGATGGTGAGACGTGTAGGTCAGAGGATGGTGAGACGTGTAGGTCGGAGGATGGTGAGACGTGTAGGTCGGAGGATGGTGAGACGTGTAGGTCGGGAGATGGTGAGACGTGTAGGTCGGGAGATGGTGAGACGTGTAGGTCGGAGGATGGTGAGACGTGTAGGTCGGAGGATGGTGAGATGTGTAGGTCGGAGGATGGTGAGATGTGTAGGTCGGAGGATGGTGAGATGTGTAGGTCGGAGGATGGTGAGATGTGTAGGTCAGAGGATGGTGAGACGTGTAGGTCGGAGGATGGTGAGACGTGTAGGTCGGGAGATGGTGAGACGTGTAGATCGGAGGATGGTGAGACGTGTAGGTCGGAGGATGGTGAGACGTGTAGGTCGGGAGATGGTGAGACGTGTAGGTCGGGAGATGGTGAAGGCCAGCATCCCGGAGTCGCCTCTTCACTGTTGATGTTGAGACGGGTGTTTTGTGGGTACTATTTAATGAAGCTGCCAGTTGAGGACTGGGGATAGGGGGATAGGGTGTCAGACAACATTTCTCCCTGTGTTAAAGAACAAGAATAAGAATCCTGTGCTAATGCGCTTAGCCTGGATTCAGAAATGTTAGTTCTAGATTTGTCATTCTCATTGAAAGCAAGTCTAAGAAGTCTATTTCTATGCTTTGGGGGTCTTTTACTTTACTTTTACTTTCGGTTTTGTACACCAGCTTCAAACAGCTGAAAGAAAATACAACATTTTTGTTTATGGAAAATATATTTCACAGCGGTTTAAATGGTACAATGATTCTCTACACTCTACTTGCTTGTTTTGTCACATAAACTGAAATTAGTCGAACTATTCGAATTTTAGCATCCAGGAAATAGCGAAGCGATTTCTGCATAGTGCACCTTTAACATGGCAAGCCTCTCCTAACCCGTATGAAACATCTCTGATCACTCCTATTGATCTAATGCGCGATGGGACAAGAACATCCCTGCCGGCCAATCCCTCCCCTAACCCTGGTGACGCTGGGCCAATTGTGCGCATGGGTCTCCCAGTTGCGGCCGGCTGCAACACAGCCTGGACTCGAACCCAGCACAGCTAGCACTGTGATGCAGTGTCTTAGACCACTGCGCCACTCGGGAGGCTCTCAGATCCGGTTCATCTAGCTCCAACAGATTAGGAGGAATTAGTTACCACTGGACACTGATCTGAGGTCAACTTGGTGTTTTTCTCTGGATGGTTGAGGTTAGGATTTAGGAAGGCTGAGCAGATCATAGGTCTGTGCCTAAGGGCAACTTCTACCCGGGGTGCCATAGCTAGCTACATCCCTCCAGAGTTACTTTGATAAGAACGGCTATTATCACCATTCATCAGACACACACTGATGAGTCATGTGCCTATCAGTTTTCTGAGGCGGAGTTGGCTGACGGAAACAGAGTGATATTGATATTTAAATATTTATGTGATGTTAAACACTACAATCAGATCAGAGCAGAGCAGCTTTTATTGATCTGAGTGGGTCTCTATAGTCAACACACACGCCAATGAAAAACACCCATATGGAGAGTACAAACCACACACAGTCCGTACATATCCCCACACACACCATCGGTCACCTTCTCAGAAGTTGAGCTCTTTGCCGACAAGCTGCTGCAGTTCAGAGGGGCAGAACGGCAGGAAGTAGACAATCTCATTGATCCGCCCCAGAAACTCGTCTCTCCGGAAATGGGCCTGGGGAGCGAAACAATGAATTCATCAATTTGAGATTTTCAAAACAGCGGCTCAACTAATCCATCTCACTGCAGAGATGCTGTGATTGGGTATAGGACGAGGGGGTGGGGAGTTAAGTTCAGTATGGGGCGAATCACAGCACCCTTAAACTGCCTGGAGATGGTGACATCACTCTTCTGAACCTCATCTGGAGAAAAGGAGCAATTAACAACTGTTTAGTGTGTGTGTGTGTGTGTGTGTGTCACCCAGGTTGTCGGCCAGTTTCCTGCGGCTGAGCTCCTGGGCCTCCATGCTGGGCGATGTCGTCACTGGCCACGCTCAAGGTTATGATGAAGATGGTGTCCTTACACTCAATCATCTTCCCCTTCCCATCTGTAAGACGGCCCTGAGAGAGAGAGAGAGAGAGAGAGAGAGAGAGAGAAAGTGAGAGAGGTGAAAAGGAGGAGATTGAGAACGAATTATGATAACAGGTAAAACTGAGGTAGATGGGGATATTGATATGAAGATGATGTCAGATAACTACTTCCTCTGATACAACAAAAAAATGTTTTGGGGCCTTTTGGGAACAGTGAGAGGTTTCTTCCTTCAGATGCTGCATGTGTCTGTGTTTCTGTGAGAACCTGGACACATCTCCTTGAATTGAATTGTGGGAGATGAGAAGTAGGCTCAGTCAATACAGGGTTAAACGGTTTATGACAGCGACTGGGAAGCTGACCCAAACGATGACAGTAGAAAATCCAGACAAGCCCTCACCTACAGTAGATAGATAATGTATCCCAGCCCAATGACCTTCCTGGTTGTGGGAATATGAAGTCTCTTCCTGGTTGTGTGAATATGAAGTCTCTTCCTGGTTGTGGGAATATGAAGTATCTTCCTGGTTGTGGGAATATGAAGTCTCTTCCTGGTTGTGGGAATATGAAGTCTCTTCCTGGTTGTGGGAATATGAAGTATCTTCCTGGTTGTGGGAATATGAAGTCTCTTCCTGGTTGTGGGAATATGAAGTCTCTTCCTGGTTGTGGGAATATGAAGTC